>NW_017275704.1:5704-226725 GCF_001594065.2 Cyphomyrmex costatus
TGCCGCCTTTCAGGACATATGACGTTCGATTCAAAATTTTTTATATTTTAATAGTTATGCACCTCCCAAAAATGGACTTTGGTGGCTCGGGATAAGAGACTTGTAGCGTTCACAGTTTTTTTGAACATGGCCGGAGACGCTACCGCGTCTCCTGATAGATATACATTTAATAAATTGTATATAATGAAGTATATATAATAGATTACGTTATGTGACATCGTCCATATCATTTCATATGTCTTTGTTTTGGTATATGTATACAGCTTTCTATTATAATATTACCTTTAATTGTTTTTCAATTCTTTCTCACTTAAACGCCTTTGTGTTTTTACGCCTTTACGCATTAATTAAAAATATGCTAATTTTCTGTTTTCATTAGAGTCTTCGTTATCAGATCCAAAGTTCACATCGGGCCACAAGTCCGTAAATATTTCGTTTAAAATTACACTTTCTCGTTTATGAAAGGAGACTTTAAAGAATATCACTTTAAAGGACTTTAAAGAAAATCAGAATTTTGTGTCTTCAATCGAAATCGTTTATTCATAAAAAAAATTATAAAATCAATTATAATGTTCTTAACCTTCTTCACTTCTATTGTGTGTAGTAATAGCACAATTAAAAAATGTATAAAGAATGCTCTGTTGAATAAAATCATAATATATAAAATGCCAATTAGAGCCACACATACACTGGATGTATGTGTTTAGTCAAATTGTATCAGTTTAAGGTGAAATTGTATTGAAAAGGATCGTGTCTACAATTGAAACGTCTATGATTAATTTAATTCGAACAAAAAATCATGGACATTACCGATACGATCGTGGACATTGGCTACATAGTTCAATGTCAACGTTTTGTGGACATTAGAGGCGCTTCAAAATAAAGTCGCAGCTAAATCCCGGGCATGGCCACTCTCAGGCTTCTCTCTGGATGTACATACATGTATTCATGTATATGTATAAGTATCATAAACTATAGATACTTACATCATATATATAATTATACTTTTTAACTTTTTATCATCACAAATGAGTTCCATCACGTACAGATTATAATAAAACTATGGTTTCAGTTGTAATTCTACTTATATAATACATACTAGTTTTTAGAATAATCCATAGTCAATTGTTCTTTAATTACTCATACGATATGATATATGTACATAGACAGATAAGACATAGGGTGTTTACGTGAAGTAAACAGAAAGATAAAAGATTAACTAAAAGATTAAGTAAATATATTTTGTATATAATTTTTTATAATTTTAATGTTTACAATATTTATATAATTTTTATAATATTTATATTTTTTATTTATATATATAACATAAATTTATAAATATTATACAATTATTATAAAAATTATTATTAAAAACATTATTATACAATCGACCCTCTCCGGATAGACTTACAAAACATCTATAACAGCAGGGTATCAATCATGTAACTTTTAGAGCGAAATCCGAATATATGTATGAACATATACATGCAAAAAATTTTCACTTTTCACGTTTCGACTACAGCACGGATTATAATCCAGATTGGTCTAGGAACATTTAAAGTCTTCAGATTGAATACCACTGCTCAATCCGATTTAGAGATCCGATTACTTCACGTAAACGCCCTATGTCTTATCTATCTATGTACATATATCATATGAATAATTATCATTATTCATATAACTTAATCCAAATTTGACAAAACTGCGGTATATTTAGGATCTTTCTTAATATCTTTCAATAGTACTTTCGAATTGATATTAACAAGTGTCGAAAGTTAGAGAACATAGAGATGTTCTCTACGTTCTTACTTGTAACCGCTTTTTAAATTCGTTATGTGTACTGTCACCCTTTATCAACTGGTATATTATGGTATAATCGGCGTTAGAACCGTACGTGTGCTTGGTCTTTAGATGATCATCGAGCAATGACTTTTCACTAATTTTAAATAAGCACAGGGTGCACTTAAATTGGAAGCCCTCACTATGAACTAATCTAGCATGGATGGTCATGTTAGGTTTGAGAACACATTTAAAATCGCAAACATTACATTTCCAATAATCGGGACTGGGTAACTTCTCCTCGGTCTCTTCCTGGACCGGTTTTGTTGAACATTTTTCATGTTTTCTATTTCCCTTACTACTTTCACGAAATGTCTCTTCTCCGGATGCTTGTCAGCAAGATGCTGCTTCACAAAGTTCCTGGATGTCATTTTAATAATATCAGAGAGCATAGAAAGTGCACTTGTGTCAACAAGAAAATCTTAAAACATCTGACAAGTAACATATATTTCCTTTTCGTGTATTAATTTTATCAGGAAAACAGCAATCTGTTTAATTTAATTACTATCAAGTGTCCACTATCATAAAACAAATGTCCACTAATCATATTTGTCACATGTTTTAAAATTATATCAAGTGTTTATACATGTATATAAAATTAAAATTTTTATCCCATAAAAAAAATATAAAGATACACACACACACGCACGTACAATAAAATTAAATATAATTAAAATTACCATACAAAATATACAAACCTATAATAATGAAAATGATTACAAAGGGAGCATTTATAGAGTTTTGCGTCAGACATTTTAAAATAAATGCGCATTTTGTCGATTATATTTTGATTTCTTAAAACAGTAGATGTCTCCACCGCTTCCCTGGTTGTGGCGCCTCATGCGTATCCGCCCAAAGGGAACGGAGTTTTATGTTGGCAGCGGCGACTATGTTATGTACTTACTTCTCTTGTAACCGGTCAACCAGTTAAGTACCGCAATAAAGACTATAGTACTCTGAACAACGTATTAGTAGTGATATACCTACATTGGTGACCTCGACGTGATCTCGTCAGACACAGCATAGTCCAGGTCGTCAGAGAGATTGGTTTCGGATTTGTCGCGTACCCGCGAGTTACATTAAGCGGGCGCGCGACGAATTCCGTTGTTACAGAGTCAGCCATTACGGCATCATCGCGTCAGCAGAGCTCGATAATTCAGCACGACAGGATAAAGTGTAGAGTTGGACTGCGTAACCTAGACGTGGTTCTCAGCCTGTGGCAGCGATAACCTCTTTGTGGTTCTAGAACATACGCCGGCAGGACTCATCGCAGCACGCAGAAGAAAATTTGCGTCAAGTTATTTCGCGCATGCGTAGCGTGTAAGTAGGCACATTGTTCATTGTTAGTGTACCGGTAGTTTCGTCAACAATGACCGAAGAAACTGTTCGCATAGAATCCTATCGCGTCCCGAAAATTCCGCCCTTCTGGCGAAATGCCCCTGAGGCATGGTTTATACAAATTGAAGCGTCGTTCCGTGTCGCTAACATTACGGTGGAACGTACTAAAGTCGATTACCTTCTGACAGGGGTCGACCATGAAGTAGTCACGAACATAACCGATTTAGTGGTTATGAATCCTCCCCCCGAGGACCTATACAAACGAATTAAAGAGCGTATCTTATCCGTTTATGCGGTCTCCGCTGAGACTCGGTTACGGCAATTATTAAAAGGTCAAATAAATAGTGACCAAAAGCCGTCACAATTGTTAAACCACATGAGAAACCTCAGTAACGGCCAATGTAGCGATTCGGTATTGAAATCATTATTCTTAGAACAATTACCGGAAGCGCACAAAGCTATTTTAGTTTCATCAAATGAATCTGATTTGCCGAAGTTAGCGGAAATAGCCGACAAGCTGGCGGACTTAAATAACGCGTCATGCAGTGCAGTCGCAGTACCGTCAGATAAAACTAACCCCCAAATCGACGCCAGTTCAACGAATATCGAAGAAAAGTTATCAAAGTTGACTAAACAGTTAGCGTCTTTAAACAAGGAAGTAACAAAACTTCGGCGACGTCGCTCCTCGTCCCGCGGCCGATCGCGCGATCTTTCGCCTAAAAAAGGAAAACAATCGGGACCTTGTTACATTCATCGTAAATACGGAGCGAAAGCCACGTCATGCCGGAAACCATGCTCTTGGCAATCTGATAGCGATTCGGAAAACTAAATCCCCATACCCGCGCGGAGACGGCCGGGTCTAAGGGGGCTTTACAAAGCCGCCTCCATGTAACCGACCGGAAATCTGGTCAGCGTTTCCTTATCGATACGGGCGCAGAAATTTCTCTACTACCAGCCTCCGTTCGCGAAAAACAGAGACCGTCGTCGTTTAAGTTATTTGCAGCGAACGATTCCACAATCGATACGTTCGGTGTCCGTCGCATCACGTTAGATTTAGGTCTCCGTCGACCGTTGTCATGGAGATTTCGCATAGCTGCTGTACCAACGGCAATAATCGGTGCAGACTTGTTAAAAGCTTATAAACTAGTAGTAGACTTACATAAACATCGACTTATAGATAACGTTACGAATCTTCATGTATCGGGTAAAGTACGCAAAATTCCCGAAAGAAGGATCTCAACAGTCAAACTCGACTCCAAGTTTTCGGAGATTTTAGCCGAATTTCCAGAGATAACGGGCGTAAATCAACAAATTTTTCCTACACTGCGAGAAGTCGAGCATCATATAATAACTACAGGCCCGCCAATCGCAGAACGTCCTCGCCGGTTGCCACCGGATAAGTTGAAAGCAGCAAAAGCTGAATTTAAATTTTTAATGCAAGCAGGAATTTGTAGGCCGTCGAATAGCCCTTGGGCTAGTCCTATCCACCTCGTTCTTAAAAAGTCAAACGAGTGGAGAGTTTGCGGTGACTACCGCCGATTAAACGCGATCACTGTTCCTGATAAATACCCGATTCCACATTTACACGATTTCTCGGCTAACCTTCTTGGGAAAAAAATTTTTTCGTCACTTGATCTGCGAAAAGCTTATTATCAAATCCCAATAGCTGAATCAGACGTGCCGAAGACAGCAGTTATTACCCCTTTCGGTCTATTCGAGTTCCTCTCGATGACTTTCGGTCTCCGTAATGCTGCGCAAACTTTTCAAAGATACATTCATAGAGCGTTAAGAGATTTAGATTTCGTTTACGTTTATATAGACGATATCCTTGTTGCATCCTCGTCTGAAGAGGAACACGAAACGCACCTCCGCTTAGTTTTTCAAAAACTTAAGGAATTTGGACTATTTTTAAACGCCTCCAAATGTACTCTTGGAGTAAAAGAAATAATTTTTTTAGGGTATCTAGTAAATGGTGAAGGCATAAAACCGACACATGAAAAGATAGCAGCCATTAGGGACTTCCCCAAACCTCGCACAGTCGTCCAATTGCGAAGATTCCTGGGAACTCTAAATTTTTACAGGCGTAGCCTCCCCCAGGCAGCACAAACTTTGGCTCCTCTACATAAATATTTAGAAAACTCCCACAAAAACGATAAACGAGAAATTAAATGGTCCCCTGAAGCAGAAGCCGCATTTGCAGCGGCAAAATCGAAGTTAATTAATGCGACTCTACTCACGCACCCATCAACTAAGGCAGAAACTCGTGTGGTCTCAGATGCTTCAGATTTCTTTTTAGGAGCGTCATTGGAACAAAAAATTGGGGGGTTTTGGAAGCCTCTAGCTTTTTTCTCTAAAAAATTATCCTCCGCTCAAAAAAATTATAGCGCTTATGACCGTGAGCTTACCGCGGTATTCGAATCGATCAAATTCTTCCGACACTTTTTAGAGGGTAGAAATTTCAAGATCTTAACAGATCATAAACCATTAACCTTCGCTTTCAAACAACGTTCTGACAAGGCGTCTCCTAGACAGTTACGACAGCTGTCATTTATAGCACAGTTTTCTACAGACATTGAATTTCTTGCCGGATCCGACAATATCGTCGCGGATAGTCTCTCCCGCATAGAAGGCCTTCGCCTCCCGGTAGAATTCGAATTAGTCGATTTAGCTTCCCGGCAAAAAGAAGACGAAGAACTTAAACATTTATTACTTTCTGACTCATCGTCACTTAAATTAAAAAGATTTATCTGGGGCTCCTCAAATTCCGAGCTCTATTGCGACCTGTCGGCAGAAGCCATCCGTCCTTACATACCAGTTTCTTTGAGAAGACAAGTTTTTAATCTCTTCCACAATCCCGCTCATCCCAGCGCTAAGGTCACTGATCGTATGATCCGACAACGATATATCTGGCCGAATTTGCATCGCGACGTTACTAAGTGGGCAAAAAGTTGCATTGACTGTCAACAATCAAAAATTTCTAGACACGTCATACAGACTCCTGCTCAATTTACGGCTCCCGATGGCCGCTTCGAGCACGTTCACCTTGATATCATTGGACCTCTTCCAGAAAACAATGGTTTCAAATTTTGTTTAACACTAATTGATCGTTTTTCCCGTTGGGCAGAAGCGATCCCGATAGCTGATACCTCAGCAAGAACTATCGCGAAAGCATTCTACGACAACTGGATCACACGCTTCGGTGCCCCTGGGACAATCACTACGGATCAAGGGACTCAATTCGAGTCTCAGCTTTTCTCGGCCCTTCTTTCCTTCATCGGCTGCAAGCGCATCCGCACGACGGCGTACCACCCAGCCTCCAACGGGATGATAGAGCGCTGGCACCGTTCTCTTAAAGCAGCAATTATGTGTCACAACACTAAAAATTGGATAGATATCCTCCCAACGGTACTGCTCGGATTAAGGACTCACGTTAGATTAGACACTAAGGCTTCTCCAGCCGAATTCGTATATGGCACGACCCTTAGGGTACCAGGAGAGTTTTTCCTTCAAGGAGATTTCAGACCAGACCCCCAAATTTTTATTAACGATTTTCGCCAAGGTATGCAACAAGTTAGGCCAGTTCCAGTAACCCACAAGTGCAAGAAAAACAACGTTCGTTTTTAAAGAACTCGCTAACTGCTCACACGTTTTCTTACGTAAAGATTCAGTAAAAAGACCCCTAGAACGTCCTTATAGTGGCTCGTTCAAAATTGTGGAAAGGATCTCAGATAAAGTTTACTCTATCGAGTTAAATGGTAGGACAGTTAGCGTCGCAGTAGAACGTCTGAAACCTGCACATTTTCTGTCAGAAGACACAGACAATCAACCTCAAAAAATTACCCTCATAACACCCACACAATCTAGCCAGACCCCGTCACCAGATTTAACAGTACAAAAACCCATTAGAACTTATCCGAGTGGCAAAGGACGGGTACGTTTCAATTTAACTAAAAATAAGTAACAATATTACACATCATCCAGCGTTAGTTTTAAGTATAATTTTAAAATTAATATTAGTGTTTCTACTTTGTATGTTCCTACATAATTTAAGTTAGTATCGTTAACTCTAGAAGGGGAGTATGTGGCGCCTCATGCGTATCCGCCCAAAGGGAACGGAGTTTTATGTTGGCAGCGGCGACTATGTTATGTACTTACTTCTCTTGTAACCGGTCAACCAGTTAAGTGCCGCAATAAAGACTATAGTACTCTGGACAACGTATTAGTAGTGATATACCTACATGGTGTTATTTATCTAGAAACAATAAAATAAGAAACATACACGGTAATGGAGATTAATAAGTTACGTGTCAGAGTAATGAGAATCTGATACATTTACATACAGCAACACTTTCATTAGGATCAGATTTGTTCTTAATGCAAAACTCATGAACTCGATGACACTAAAATTGTATTATATGCTTACATATATGAATAATTATCATACATTCAAATTCCGTGTTTGTACTGTACTTGTCATACATAGTCTAAATACATTAATTAGTGCATTTAGTAATAGTAGTTAATTTCTAAGTCTAGGCTGTATATTTCTAAGGTCTACCTTCTCCACAGAAACCACTCGTGGTTTCCTTGGACGTAAAATACGTTTGGACTTACAATTTGCTGTTAATTCATTTGTAAGACGTTCACCATCCGAGCTTTCCATCACTCGTTTTCTCTTTTTCTTAACATGAGACGTTTCATTTTTGTCCGAACTACTACTATTGTTACTTTCGGATATTAATTCAACGTTTTTAACCTTAAAATTTTTCTCCTTAAGTAATTCACTGAACATCTGTCCATATTTTGCTTTGCCTTCGTCAGATTCAAACCAGTCGTTAATTACAGCGTTCATTGATTTGTTTGTCCTACGTGTGACCATCTGCACAGTTAGGACATATAGTGTGGTCGTAATAATTTTGGATGTCTTAAGAGGAAATTGGTTTCATCTGTTAAGGGGTTTTTTTTCGACTGATGAGGACTTTGTGAAGTCGAAACGTACCGTATATTAATGTTATCATTATAATAAAGGACCCCGCACAAAATAAAGGGAAACCGGTGTACAGTCAAATGGGCTGGGGATGGAGTATGTTGTAGTTCAAGACATCCCGATGAAAAGTTGCAATGGGCACAAGCTCCGAAAATGGCCAGTTTTTTAAATAAAATGAGTCAAAAGTTGAAAATGTCGATGCCCGCAGTTACTAGTATAAAATAGTGTAAGGAGTTATTTAACGATGTGATTCGAATGTATTTGTAATACATGCCTACACACACGGTACGTATATGTATACAAACTACCGTCGGCATTAGCGTCACCCAATGTGCACCACGTGGAGGTTGCGCGATCGGATTTGCACATCATTTGGGCCTTGATAAGGGCCATTTTTTGTCATTGAAACATTCAAAATGGTTCAATAACTTCTCCTTCGATTTCTTCATCTTGATTATATCTATTAGCAGCGTCTTTTATGTGATTAAGTAATGTGACGCTGGGATATTTAGTATTAGGTTGATGTCGTGCGTATCCTAAAAACCAGAGAACACTTGCAACATGAGCACATGAACCCAGTGTTCGTGAACCTGATACACAAGTACAGTAATAACCCGTTATGGGTTCATTATTTTCATCTCCATGAGGTCTGTAAGCAATCCATAATTGATGCTTCGTTGCATTGCGGAATCGAGAGTACACCCGAACTTTAAGAAAGCCAGCTTCATTTCTGTGTTCATCAAGTTCAAATACTTCAGATTCATCGCGCACTAGTTGTCTTGAATATAAGCAGGTGCTAAACGTATCTGATAAATACCGACAGTTAACTCTTTCAAGAAATCGATGTCAAGTCTTGGAAAATCAAGAATCTGATTTTCATTTAAACGATTCCACATGGCATTTCTTCTTGCCAGATGCTCTGTTTCAACTCTCAGTCTCAGTGTATTTTCAGATCTTGCCTTTTGAAGCATTTGTTCAGCAAGTTCCGCGGTAGCTCCATCCATTAGTATAACGTCTCGGTACCTATTGATTATTGCTCCAGCAATTAAATAAAATGCACGTAGATTAATTGCATGAACTACCGAAATAGTATTCTTGAAAAACTTGAATATTGATTTGATATGGCCATTACGTGCTTCTATTATCCATCTGGATTTTGTGACTAATCTCGAATCATTAGCCTCTGCAGTGTCAAGTTGTCTTTGCCCTTGCTGAAGAAATGCTGGCATTTTATAATCAATTCCGAGGGCTTGCAAAAGAGGTAATACATCTCTGTAGCCGCGATCGACGATCACTATCGCATCCTCTCCTAGCCATTCTCTGAGAGTACCTGCATCTGTTTGGAACTCGTTTCGTAGCATTGCAGCGTCGTTATTTTTAGAATCTGCAAAGTAAGGACCATGTATGTCTAAAATATAGCCATCTGGTGCAACTATCAACGCAGGTTTGACTAAATGACGTCCTTTGTGTTGGCTAAATGATTGTCTCAGGGCTCGAAAATTGCTAGACTTCTCAATATAAGAATATGTGCCATCTATACATACGATCACTGTAGGATTATTAATATCTGGATTGTATAGGGTATTAGAAAATTCAGTTACAGAGAAGAAGAAGGAGACGTTTCTTAATTTTTCATTAAAATCGCCACTATTTGACCGCTTATATCTCCAGAACGGCTTGACCGATTTAAAATTTTTTTGGCTCAAATTACTTGTGGTGATGCCGCCTTTCAGGACATATACCATATAACGTTCGATTCAAAATTTTTTATATTTTTAGTAATAATGCACCTCCCAAAAATGGACTTTGGTGACTCGGGATAAGAGACTTGTAGTGTCTCTTAGTTTTTGAACATGGTCGGAGACACTACCGCGTCTTCTGATAAAGAATTTTACTATACACACATATACGTTCAGCGACTGTCTCTCATTGGCATTTTATATATTATGATGTTATAATAACATTATGTTGTAAAATTGTAATATTGTTATACACATGGTGTTTAACATTTAGGGTGTCCGAAACTTCTGGTAGTGTGTAGAATATCGTTAAACTATGAAAGAAGGTCTCCTATAAATATATTCGTCTTTGCTGCGTTTTGAAGAAATCATAAAAATGTAAAAACGTTGTCATTTTATTGTTTGTGATATTTTTCTTTTACGACATTCTCCAAAGCTAAGCAAAACCAACATATTCCCACAAGCATTTTTAGTAGTTTATCGATTTATTTTTAAACGTTACCAAAAAGTTGCATATACTCCGTAGGCAAAATTATAAATTTTTTTAGTTCGCATATTGCAACCATAATGTCATAGAAACTAACCGTTATTGTGAACCATATAGAAAATCGAATACAATTACAATTACTCTTAATAAATGTAATGCGAAACAACGTTGAAATAATATAATCTCATAGGAAGGAGATATCCAGTGAATACAATTTTCGTACGAGGTATTTTAATTTATATAGTCATATAAGTAGCACCCTTAGAAGCACATATTATTTCATACAAGTAATATTTAGCCACTGAGACGGAATCAAATCGATATTGCTTCATCTATCATCCTTTTTTAATGCTTCATCGAGATTATAAATTTGCAAAGAAGGACGATATTTTAACAACGCTGCGTCAAAGAAATTAATTTTTTTTCAAAAGATTTATTTTAAAAAAATTTACATACTATGACGTCAATCTGATCTAAATGTCAATCAATTTCAAACCGTATTGTACATTCACAGTATATATTACACATATTCTAGAAACTCAATTGTATCTTATTAGAAGAAATTTCATTCGCTAAAATTTTATAATGTTAATTATCGTATATTCTTGCACCATTAATGGATGATTGTATGTCTAATCTCGATAATAATATACCACCATTAAAAGTTTTTATTATTTGAATACGTTATTTGAATAACAAAATACGGACGTCAAAAGTCATTTTAGCAACATTGACTGTTAAAACCTCATTTGTTATTTTATTGTATATATAAATTGCGCATATTGTTATATTTTAGCGATGTTAAGGACAAAATAAGAAAGATATTACATAAATAGTCGTATAATATAACCGTAGGTTAGACTTACAACGTTAAAAAATATAAATTATGACCGTAATAATTTATTTTAACATTTATTTATGTTTATGTGTCAATTACTTAAATGTAAATAATACTTTCGCTTACGTCTTCACCCAACTTAATGTAGTACATTCACGCGAATTCAATGCAATACGATCTTCCTGAAATTAAAGCTACACGTTGTACTAAATAACGTTCGTTCACTTTCGCAGTTACAGTGACATTTCGTTTCAGTGTTGAGACGTGAGCAATTAGGAGCTTCACTTTTATATTCGTCATGTATACAAAGTTTATGAAAATATCGTGATTTTCTTTGTAGGTCTCAAGCTAACATCGATATTTTAATTAGAAATGATATTGCAATGATAAAGCGTGAAACTGTGATTATGAAAAATTGCCTTACGACTTTTAAACTTTTGACTAAGAATAAATGAAGTCGTGGGATGTATTTAATTTCCATAAACGTTTGTTAGTCCATTTTACAAATCGTTGGATATCAATGAGTTACGTTAGGCTGAGTATATCCGTGTTCGTTTCTTCCGAGTGCGCTTCCGGTATTCACATGTGCAGACAACAGTTTCCATCAATAGCGAAAATTGAATGCGAGGATACCGTAGCTGAATGTTGGAAGGGGTTAAATAATGAATGATATTATCGCGACTGTACGATCTTAAATATAGTTGCAATTCCCGTGCGCATACTACTGTAAGCATTATTTGTGCTTTTCTTTGACATCTGATAGATACTTACCAAAAAAGTAACATGACGGTATTACATGGCTACATCAATTAATTAATATTAATAAATCAAACGTAACGGGTTGTCTAAAATCATTACGCTATCTTTGAAATCAAGTGATTAAAAAATTATGTGGTATTACAAACAATTACCGTCAATATGCGTCGTGTAACTGTACATGTGAATAAGACTGCAGAAAACAGAATTGTATAATTAAAAGAAATGCAACTTATTGGCGTATGATTTTTCAAATTATATATCTGATTTAAACAATTTTTATGTAATCTTGTAACGTGAATTTTTTAGAATGGTTGTGTTTAATCTTACATGAAAGATATGTGAAACGAATGTTTTTAGCGATTGAACGTGAAGACGAAGCGTACATAAATTTATTTAGTAGCACTAAATATTTGAATATTGGAATAGTATATTATATAATACTAGAAATGGAATAAGACGATTCTTAATAAAGTGTATGGTAAATATGTATGTACTGATCAAGTAGGTTTTATATTTAATAATTAACAGTTTGGACTATGTTTAGAAATGTACTATTTTTTGTACTTCGACTTTCTTTCGTAATGTATGTATTACGACAATGAACTTTGAAGATAATGTCAAATAATGTTTATATTTGTTATAATTTGGTAACTACATACCTAGTGGACGGTATTATACGTATGTAACGAGTAAAGTAATACAATTTTCCGGTTCAACATTATATTTGACGTGTAATAGATAACTGCATTAATTTTTTTAATTTGATTGAAATTTTAACATGTACACGTATTAATTCTTTAATAAAAATAATAATTTAAGCGTTACCTTTATAGCTTGTCGCATTAATCTTTCGACATAATGTAATGTTTTGCTTTAGTAATATTTACCATAATAATTTTACACATATTATAATTGCAACTCGTTATATAATAACGCGTATCATATTAACCCATTAAGTCCAGGAGATTGCACATTTTTTAGTTGATTTTCGACCTTCATTCTCAACAGGAAATAAGATTAATATTGACTTGAAAGTGACCAACCCTACCATTTTCGAGTATGCTCTTTCGATTGGCGTGGTCAAAATTGCATTTAAATTGCTTCAAAAACCAATATGGCGCATTTTAAATAAAAAATGAACAAAATTTCGTGTGTTTCGTTTTTTGTAAATTTTTTTTCGCATCAATAATGTTGCGGGATCGATGCCTATTCGCAACCAAAAGTGCATAAAATCTATGAACTTTAACTAGAAATTTTTTTGTTTTGCCCCTAATCAACCTAACCTCTTCAAAACGTCAATATGTCGGAAAAATGAACCTTATTTGATCAATTATGAACATTATAGATGAAATTCGTATCTCTAGTGGTATAATTGTCCCTAAAATATAGGTACAGGGGTTTTCGGGGTCGCTGATCAGGAATTTGAGGTTAGATTTTTAAAATTCAAGATGGCGGATCCAATATGGTATACCGAAATTCAATAAAAATGCTCCAAAATCGCAAGAAAATGTGTATACGGAGGTTTTTGGGGTCATTCAGCACGAATTTGAGGCTAGATTTTTAAAATTGAAGATGGCGGATTCGATATGGCCGACCAAACTTCATGAAAGAACTCAAAATCATGCGATAATGTTTATACGGGGGTTTTCCGAAAGAAAATTGATTATTTCCGTCCGTTAGCCGTTTCATATGAACGTTTCCCAACTCAAACCACGTGGAAGTGGACGGCAAGAGTCTTTTTTTTTTAACATTTTTTAATTTTTTTTATTGTTTTTTTGTTACATTTTTTTTATTTTTTGCTCATAAATTTGTACATAATTGAACAAGCTTCTTCTGTTGATTTTTGAATCTAAAATATGGAAATGGATATGAAGAGTTTTTTTATTTTCTTTATTCTGTTATATTTTTTATTTTTTTTATACTTTTGAAATATTGTTATGTTTTTTATATTTCACTCATAGATTTGTATATTACTGAACAAGCTTGTAATAAACATTGTTTGATCAATTATGAACATTATTGATGAAATTCATATCTCTAGTGGTGTAATTGTCTCGAAAATGTAGGTGCTTTGGCCGTCGTTGATCACGCATTTGATCGCAACAACATTTCAAAAGTATAAAAAAAAAAATAAAAAATATAATAGAATAAAGAAAATAAAAAGATTCTTCATATCCATCTCCATATTTTAGATTCAAAGATCAACAGAAGAAGCTTGTTCAATTATGTACAAATTTACGAGCAAAAAATAAAAAAAATGTAGCAAAAAAAAACAATAAAAAAAATTTTAAAATGTTAAAAAAAAAAGACTCTTGCCGTCCACCTCCACGTGGTTTAGAAAGAGAGGACCGTGTATCCTAAAGATCTCAGAGCCAGGTTCGGAAGTTGGCCAAATCAAGAACTAACTAGCTGCATTTCGAGTAAGAATCGGTACAATCGGGACGCGTGTGTGAGGTTATATATTTTATTTAAACTATTATAAAATATTCAATTAAGGTCCTTACGCTATCATAAGCCAAGACAAAAATAAAAATAAAATTGAAAAAAAGGTCCGTTATTGTTGTGCAGAAAAATGTAAAAATACAAACATGAAATTCAGTCCTGCAGGAGCAAGTTCAACAAAAGAAAAAGATGTGTCATTTTATAAGTAAGTTTTAGATTTTGTGATATGTGAACCTTAAATCTGGAACACTATTTACTTTTTTCCATTCAAGTAATAATAAGTTAAACAATTGTGCTTCCATAGGATTCTAATCTTACATTCATATCTACTTTATATTTATTATTATTATAGAGAATATTCTTTATTATTATGTATTTCTGATATATAACTTGCAAATGCAGGACTGTATTTCATGTTTGTATTTTTACACGTTTCCGCAGAACAATAACGGACTATTTTTTTAATTTTATTTTTATTTTTGTCTCGGATAGCGTAAGGACCTTAATTGAATATTTTATAATAGTTTAAATAAAATATATAACCTCACACGCGTCCTGATTGTACCGATTCTTACTCGAAATGCAGCTAGTTAGTTCTTGATTTGGCCAACTTCCCGACCTGATGGCTCTGAGATCTTGGATTCCATAGAGACCCTCTAACAGAGACTGGCCATCAGGCGAGTCCGCCATTTCCTAGCGAAATCCTACAAGTGAGAGAGAAATATAGGTCATTTCACTCTTTCACTCACACGAATATGTGCGTTCGTATGTGTTCGTTTATTCAAGTTGATCTGAGTTGATTCAAGGTTGTGTTCGTGGTTTTTGCTCAGTACAAAATAATAACAATAAAAATGGGTGGTTGTACTGCACAATTCTGGAAAAATTATTTAATATCTGTCTTTAGATTACGGCTAAACATGTTTTAAATTTTCAATTGTTTCCTAAAATTATTAGAAAGTTTGTCGTATTCAAATTAAGAACATTAAGAAAAATACTAATATTAATAGAAGATATGATAGTAAATCATTGGCAGTACATACCTTTTTTAAATAAATTTTACAAATGTTAAGTGTTTTTACTTTTGTCACTGATTTCCTAACCATACTTTAATTTTATTTGAAAAAGATTTAATAGAATTAAGAAAGAGAATATTAAATATAGAAATTATTTAACGTATAAACAAAAAGAACGAAGACAATATAAGAGTCAATGTTTAAAATTTAATAACAAAGTCAAAAATTAAATCATAAATGTTAAAAAACAGCTATTATAACAAAGTTATTTAAAGATAAAGATGTATATAACTGACGATAAAACTTGACATGTTTTTTTTTATTTGACGTATATTATTTATATTGATGTAAAAAGCACGGTTTCAATATTTCTATAATATTTATCATTACATACTATTCACATTCCAAGTAAATGCAGTAATTGAAATTTGAATACGAGCGGGAATCGCTAGGAAATGGCGGACCAATCAAAAGTGGCACCCTGATGGCCAGTCTCTGTTAGAGGGTCTCTAGGATTCCAGTAATGGCTGCCGTTATCAGTCCAGAGGTATATAGTCAAAGCTTAAAACTAATTGTAGTTTGCGTAGACACGAGAGAACTCATAAAAACGAAAAGCCTTATCAATGCGATATTTGTGGTCACATGTAAGTGGGTATTTAAGTGAACAACAAGAGTTAGGAAATGCTTTGGCGATTCAATATCATTGATTAAATAATTGGTAAATGTAATAAAAATTGTAACGGTCGTTTTGCAGGACAAAAGATAACTTAAGAACACACGTGGTGGAAATGCACTATAATGAGGAAACGTTTCAAGTTTAAGAAGGCTTTACATTCTGAAGGTGTATTATACAAATGCGGAACGTGTCAAAAAGAGTTTAAGGACAAGACGAAACTCCAAATTCATAAGAGAACTCATACAGGCGAAAAACCTTATCAATGCGAGTTTTGTAATGGTAAATTTGGGTGAGTATTTAAGTGAATTACAATAACTATAGGGAAATGCTTTAATAATTCATTATCAATGATTAAATTAACTGGTAAAAATAATAAATATTTCATCGGTTGTTTCACAGATATAAAGGAGTGCTAAGACAACATGTGGTGGCAAAGCATAACAGTGATGAACGTTTCAAGTCTAACAAGGACCTATATACTGGAGGTGTATCATACAAATGCAAAACGTGTAATAAAGAGTTTATTAACAAAACGAGTTTTCACAGGCATGAAAGAATTCATACAGGCGAAAAACCTTATCAATGCGAATTTTGTGAAAATAAATTCAAGTGAGTATTTTAGTGAACTACAATAGTTATAGGGAAATGCTTTGGTACTTCATTATCAATGATTAAATTAACTGGTACGAATAATAAATATTTCAACGGTCGTTTCGCAGATATAAAGAAGTGCTAAGACAACATGTGGTGGCAAAGCATAACAGTGATGAACGTTTCAAGTCTAATAAGGACCTATACATTGGAGGTATATCATACAAATGCGGAACGTGTAATAAGGAGTTTAGGTACAAATCGCATTTTCGTAGACATGAAAGAACCCATACAGGCGAAAAACCTTATCAATGCGAGTTTTGTAACGGTGAATTTGAGTGAGTATTTAAGTGAACTACAATAGTTATAGAGAAATACTTTAGTAATTCATTATCAATGATGAAATTAAACGGCAAAAATAATAAATATTTCAACGGTCGTTTCGCAGATGTGAAGATGTACTAGGACATTATATGGTGGCAAAGCATAACGGTGATGAACGTTTCAAGTCTAATAAAGATCTATATTCTGGAGGTGTATCATACAAATGCAAAACGTGTAATAAAGACTTTAAGAACAAATCGGATTTTCATACGCATGAAAGAATTCATACAGGCGAAAAACCTTATCAATGCGAGTTTTGTAAATATAAATGTGTGTGAGTATTTAATTGAACAACAAGAGTTAGGAAAATGCTTTGGTCATTCAACATCAATGATTAAATTAACAGGTAAAAATAATAAATGTTACAATAATCTATTTGCAGGCAAAAGGTTCATCTACGTAGTCACATGATATCAAAGCATAAAGATGATGAACGTTTCAAGTCTAATAAGGATCTATATGCTGGAGGTGTATTACACAAATGCGGAACGTGTAATAAAGAGTTTAAGGGCAAATCGAATTTGCATAAACATGAAAAAACTCATACAGGCGAAAAACCTTTTCAATGCGAATTCTGTATATATAAATGTGTGTGAGTATTTAAGTGAACAACAAGAGTTAGGAAAATGCTTTGAGTAATCAACATTAATGATTAAATTAATTGGTAAAAAATAATTATTATTACAGTGATCTATTTGCAGGGAAAAGGTACAGCTAAGTAGTCACGTGATATTAAAGCATAGCAATGATGAACGTTTCAAGTCTAATAAGGACCTATATGCTGGAGGTGTATTACACAAATGCCAAATCTGTAATAAAGAATTTAAGTACAAAAAGCATTTACAAGACCATGAAAGAACTCATACAAACGAAAAACCTTATCAATGCGAGTTTTGTAATGGTAAATTTGGGTGAGTATTTAAGTGAACTACAATAGTTATAGGGAAATGCTTTGGTACTTCATTATCAATGATTAAATTAACTGGTAAGAATAATAAATAATTCAACGGTCGATTCGCAGATATAAAGAAGTGCTAAGACAACATGTGGTGGCAAAGCATAACAGTGATGAACGTTTCAAGTCTAATAAGGACCTATATACTGGAGGTGTATCATACAAATGCAAAACGTGTAATAAAGAGTTTATTAACAAAACGAGTTTTCAGAGGCATGAAAGAATTCATACAGGCGAAAAACCTTATCAATGCGAATTTTGTGAAAATAAATTTAGGTGAGTATTTCAGTGAACTGCAATAGTTATAGGGAAATGCTTTGGTACTTCATTATCAATGATTAAATTAACTGGTAAGTATAATAAATATTTCAACGGTCGTTTCGCAGATGTAAAGAAGTGTTAAGACAACATGTGGTGGCAAAGCATAACAATGATGAACGTTTCAAGTCTAATAAGGACCTATATACTGGAGGTGTATCATACAAATGCAAAACGTGTAATAAGGAGTTTAAGTACAAAAGGAATTTACATAGTCATGAAAGAACTCATACCGGCGAAAAACCTTATCAATGCGAGTTTTGTGTTGTTAAATTTGGGTGAGTATTTAAGTGAACTACATAGGGAAATGCTTTGATAATTCATTATCAATGATTAAATTAATTGGTAAAAATAATAATTATTTCAACGGTCGTTTCGCAGATATAAAGAAGCGCTAAGACAACATGTGGTGGCAAAGCATAACAATGATGAACGTTTCAAGTCTAATAAGGACCTATATACTGGAGGTGTATCATACAAATGCAAAACGTGTAATAAAGAATTTAAGAACAAATCAAATTTTCATATGCATGAAAGAATTCATACAGGCGAAAGACCTTATCAATGCGAGTTTTGTAAATATAAATGTGGGTGAGTATTTAATTGAACAACAAGAGTTAGGAAAATGCTTTAGGTAATCAACATTAATGATTAAATTAATTGGTAAAAAATAATAATTATTACAGTGATCTATTTGCAGGCAAAAGGTACAGCTAAGTAGTCACGTGATATCAAAGCATAGCAATGATGAACGTTTCAAGTCTAATAAGGACCTATATGCTGGAGGTGTATCACACAAATGCCAAATCTGTAATAAAGAGTTTAGGTACAAAAAGAATTTACATAACCATGAAACAACTCATAAAAACGAAAAACCTTATGAATGTGATATTTGTGGTCACATGTCTAGGTGGGTATTTAAATGAACTTGTAAGAGTTAGGAGGAAATACTTTGGTGATTCAATATCATTGATTAAATTAACTGGTAAATATAATAAAAATTGTAACTGTCGTTATGCAGGACAAAAGATAACTTAAGACAGCACTTGGTGAAAATGCATTACAATGATGAACGTTCCAAGTCTAAGAAGGATTTACATACTGAAGGTGTATCATACAATTGTGGAACGTGTAATAAAGAGTTTAAGAACAAATCGTGTTTTCTTAGACATGAAAGAACTCATACAGGCGAAAATCCTTATCAATGCGAACTTTGTGAAGAAAAATTTAGGTGAGTATTTAAGTGAACTACAAGAGTTATAGGGAAATGCTTTTGTAATTCATTATAAATGATTAAATTAACTGGTGAAGTAATAAATATTTCAACGATTGTTTCGCAGCCGGAAAGTTGGCCTAATACATCACGTGAAGACAAAGCATAATAATGATAAACGTTTAAAAAGGAAAATTAAAGTCTAATAAGGGACTATACACTGGAGGTGAATCATACAAATGCGGAACGTGTAATAAAGAGTTTAAGAACAAAGCGCATTTGCATATTCATGAGAGAACTCATATAGGCGAAAAACCTTATTATTGTGAGTTTTGTGGAGATATATTTAGGTGGGTACATTCTTGAATATCAAGATTACATGCAATTATTTGGTAATTCGTCCAGTGTACTTAAATTATTTTGTAACAAATGATATATTGCAACGATAACTTTATAGACATATTCGATCTCTAAAACAGCTCAAATTTGTGTTTGACTAAAATAATTAACGTTATTACGAATTTAATGTATATGAAAGGGATTCTCATACTAAATGGTACTTCGTTATCATGTTGACTCGAGGCACGAATATAAAAGACAATATCTTTATAATTAATGTATGTCCTTTAATATTATATATTTACAGACTATACAAATAGAGGGCTAAGAACCAGATGTGTAACAAAGAATCTTTAATTCAAAATAATAAAAAATTTACAAAAAACGGTTTGACGTCGCTCGGATCTTGAACAATGTTACAGTAAATTATAATTATGAAGACATTCGAAACCTATAACATTTTTCGATAACGCAGTCCACATATCCTTTACTTTTTCGAGTACATAAATTAAAACATTCAGAGTGGTAAAATGTTAAAAGTTCATGAATAAGAAACACAGACATAGGTTTACTAGATAAAGTGTTGAAAATTCATAAATAATAAAGAATAACGCAGATAGTTGAAATCCTCATCATAGTTATGAAATTTTGTTACATTAAAAAATGTGAGCAAGTTTGCAATCGTAGCATTACCAAGCAAGTGATTTCGACGATGTCAGATGACGTATTAGATATATAATAGATTACATATAATAAAGTATATATAATAGATTACGTTATGTGATATCGTTCATATCATTTCACATGTCTTTGTTGTTTTATACGTATACAGCTTCCTGTTATAATATTTCCTTTAATATAATTGTTTTTCAATTCTTTCTCACTTAAACGGCTGTGTTTACGCCTCTACGCATTAATTAAAAATATGCTAATTTTCTGTTTTCATTAGAGTCTTCGTTATCAGATCCAAAGTCCACGTCAGGCCACAAGTCCGTAAATATTTCGATTAAAATTACACTTTCTCGTTTGTGAAAGCAAACTTTAAAGAATATCACTTTAAAGGACTTTAAAGGAAATCAGAATTTTGAGACTTCAACCGAAATCGTTTATTCATAAAAAAAATTATAAAATCAATTATAATGTTCTTATCCTTCTTCACTTCTATTGTGTGTAGTAATAGCACATTTAAAAAGTGTATAAAAAAGGTTCTGTTGAATAAAATCATAATATATAAAATGCCAATTAGAGCCAAACACTGGTTTAGTCAAACTGTATCAATTTAAGGTCAAATTGTATTAAAAAGGATCGTGTCCACGAATGAAACGTCTATGTTTTAATTTAATAAAGAATTTTACTACACACATATATACGTCCAGCGTCTCTCATTGGCATTTTATATATTATGATGTTATAATAACATTATGATGTAAAATTGTAATACATGGTGTTTAACATTTAGGGTACCTAAAACTGAAATGTCGAAACTTCTGGTAGTGTGTAGAATATCGTTAAACTATGAAAGAAGGTCTCCTATAAATATATTTGTCTTTGTTGCGTTTTGAAGAAATCGTAAAAATGTAAAAACGTTGTCATTTTACTATATGTAACATTCTTTTTTTGCGACATTCTCCAAAGCTAAGCAAAACCAACATATATTCCTATAAGTATTTTGTCGTAGTTCATCGAATTTTTAGCGTTATCAATGTCTTCATGTTTAAGTTTCATAGACTTCGTAGTCAAAATTATTAATTTATTTAGATCGCATATTGCAACGATAATGTCATAGAAACGAACCGCGATTGTGAACGGTATAGAAAATCGAATGCAATTACAATTACTTTTAATAAATGTAATGCGCAACAACGTTGAAAGAAGTTGAGGATACAGATATAATATTTATGCGAGAGATATAATCTCATAGGAAGGAGATTTCCAGTGGATATAGTTTTCGTACGAGGTACTTCAATTATTATAGTCGTGTAAGTAGCATCCTTAGTAGCGCATCCCAGCTAGCAAGGTCACGTGATAATGACGTGAATTTTTGGTACAAATAACGTCAATTATGACATAAAAGTAACGTTATTCTGATGTATATATCACGTCATCACGTGATTATGTCACATCTTATTGACGTTATTTTATTACGTCAGGGAGACGTAAATATGACTAAAAAGTACTATTAGTGTCACTACTAGTGCAATAATGCAGTAGTAAATCCGTATATACTTCGTGTAGAAATTTAAGTAGAATACTGGACAGTTTTCCCTAATTACTGTTAGATTGTTAAAGTAAGTATACTAATTAGCATCAACTTATAATAAAATCGTGAAAAAAAATTTTTTCTCTAAATTCGAGAATTAATTTTTTTCATGATATATCCCAAACGGTCCCTCATCCGAAGTTGTACCACGACCTTGCATGCTTAACCTTGACTATCATACGGGAACTGCTATACTTCGATGACCCACGAATCTGTATATGTCAATGTCTGTATAATTGTGATATATCTGTTCAATGGAAATATTAAAAACAAATGGTTTATATATGTGTTTATATAATAGTGTATGTATTAGTGTATGTGTCATTTCCGCAAGTGTAATGCGCATGACATATCATTTTATCCTTGTTTTTCATCGAATATTAAAGGATAAAATAATACATCAAATAATAATACACAAATAATAAAAAAAATAATTGATTAGTAATGGTCATATATATGACGTCAATGTAACATCTAGTTTGACGTCATTTCGGTGACGCCAACCTTTGGTATTACAAATGACGTTAAAATAACGTTCCATTTATGTCACTTGACGGCATTATCATCAAAATCACTTCATAACACGTCATTATCACGTAAGCTTGCTAGCTGGGATATTCTTGCACTATTAATGGACGATTGTATGTCTAAGCCCGATAATAATACATCACCATTAAAAGTTTTTTTATTTGAATATGGTATAATAATATATGGACGTCAAAAGTCATTTTAGAAACACTGACTGTTAAAACCTCTTTTGTCATTTTATTGTATATACAAATTGCACACGTTGTTATATTTTAGCGATGTTAAGAAAAAAATACTAAGGATATTACATAAATGGGCGTATAACATCCGTAGAATAGTCTCACAATGTTGAAAAATATAAATTATAACCGTAATAATTAATTTATAATAATTTATTTTAACATTTAATTACGTTTATGTGTCAATTATTTAAATTTAATTAATACTTTCACTTACGTCTACGCCTAATTTAACGTAGTACACACTTACGCGAATTAAAGGCAATATGACATGCCCTGAAATTAGAGCTACACGTTGTACTAAATAACGTTCATTCACTTTTGCAGTCACAGTGACATTTCATTTCAGTATTAAGACGTGAGCAACTAGGTGCTTTACTTTTATGTTCGTCATGTATACAAAGTTCACGAAAATATCGTGATTTTCTTTGTATGTCTCGAGCTAACTTTGATATTTTAATTAGAAACGGTATTGCAATGATGAATTGTGAAACTGTGATTATGAAAAATTGCCTTGCGATTTTTAAACTTTTGACTAAGAATAAATTAAGTCGTTGGATGTATTTAATTTTCATAAACATTTGTTAGTTCACTTTATAATCGTTGGATATCAATGTGTTACGTTAGGCTGACAATGAGTATATCCGTGTTCGTTTCTTCCGAGTGCGCTTCCGGTATTGACATGTGCACACAACAGTTTTCCATCAATGGCGAAAATTGAATGCGAGGATACCGTAGCTGAATCTTGGAAGGGGTTAAATAATGAATGATATTATCGCGACTGTACGATCTTAAATATAGTTGCGATTCCCGCTCGTATACCACTGTAAGTATTATTTGTGCTTTTCTTTGATATCTGATAGATACTTCCCAAGAAAGTAACATGACATATTACCTGACTACATCAATTAGTTAATGTTAATAAATCAAACGTAATAGGTAGATCAAAATCATTACTCTATCTTTGAAATCATGTGTTTATAAATGTGGTATTACAAACAGTTTCCATGCATCGTGTAACTGTACATGTGAATAGTACTTCAGAAAACAGAATTGTATAAGTAAAAGAAATGTAACTTATTGACGTATGGTTTTTCAAATTATGTAGCTGGAATAAACAATTTTTATGTAACCTTGTAACATGAATTTTTTTTAAAGGTTGTCTTTAATCGTACATGAAAGATACGTGAAACGAATGTTTTGAGCGATTGAGCGTGAAGACGAAGCGTCCAATAAATGTATTTAATCGTATCAAATTTTTGAATATTGAAATAGAAGAATATATAATACTAGGAATGGAATAAGACGATTCTTAATAAAGTGTGAATATGTATGTATTGATATTTTAGGATTTATATTTAATTAATAACAGTTTGGAATATGTTTGGGAATGTACTATTTTTTGCATTTCGACTTTTTTTATAATGTATGTATTACGAAAATAAAATTTGAAGATAATGTGCAATAATATTTTATATTTGTGGTAATTTGGTAACTTTTAATACCTATTAGAAGATATTATACGTATGTAACGAGTAAAGTAATACAATTTTCTGGTTTAACATTATATTTGACGTGTAATAGATAACTGCATTATTTTTTTTAATTTGATTGAAATTTTAACATGTACATGTATTAATTCTTTAATAAAAATAATAATTTAAGCGTTACCTTTATAGCTTGTCGCATTAATCTTTCGACATAATGTAATGTTTTGCTTTAGTAATATTTACCATAATAATTTTACACATATTATAATTGCAACTCGTTATATAATAACGCATATCATTAACTTGATACAAATGCTTCTCTCGAAAAATTGCAAAGACGATGTAAGCAAAATTATTTAATATTGACTACGTTCAGTCGAATAATTAGAATTGCAACTGTTGTAACAGGCTATGTATGACTAGCACATGTCCTCATAATTCTTTGGATTAGAATTTGATCAAATGATGTTAAAGGATACTTCAGTTGCAAAGCTGTTCTTTCTGCAGAATGTAAAAGCTGCATTATGACCGATTTTAAAAAATCTTGGTAACAATAGTGCGATATTGATCTTTCTTTTTCGACCCGATACGGATGTAAGTAATAAACTGAGTTCAGCAGACTCATTCGTCGAGAGAGCGCTAAATGCTATTGTTGTGTATATTTAATTCTAAAAATCTGATAGTATCATGTAAAAGTACACTAATATTGTCAACCTCGCACGTAACTATTAATGAAAACAGCCATTGCTAATCGACTGACAAGCAGACGGTATAGCTATATATGTCCATAGCGCATAATTGATAAGCACCGAAACTATTTCGTTTAGTTAAATACGTACTAAACGGCGGATATTTTATCGGTTACCATACTTATATTGTCTAGTACTTTTTTCTATGTAATTTTATCAAGCAACAGATATTACTATCATACCCACAAATTCAAATAAAAATCAGTCTCGACCTTGCAGTATCAATATTTAATTGGTAAGGTGTGTGAGTGTGCGTTGGCGTGTGTGTGCGTGTTTGTTTATTGGCGATTCTTACGAAAATTGGCATTATATTCTGCTGTAAGAACTCTCACTTACTGCTATGAATACTGCTTATACTACGGTAATGTGTTTTTTAGTGAAATACATCTACCTGTATTATTTGTTATTTGCAAAAGTAAACCGTGTAGATTGTTTAGCATAATTTCAATTTCTCTCTATTTTTTAATTTAAATTAATACCGTTTTCTTTAAGGAGAGGCAGAAAATACGGGTTGTTTGCTTTCATAAAGAACATATCTGTGCAGTTTAAACGATTTCTGAAACTAAAATGCAAAATGGTCCTGCCGGTTTTCGAAAGAATCACTTATAAGTTTACGTAAGTATATATGTATGTATATGAAGACTTATAATAGGTATCTGTATAAAGACCTTGGATCAGTCGTTCTCAAGCTTTCGACGTGTTTACTTGTCAGCAAACAATTTCAAATTCAAACGTATTATTTGCACTTGATCTATACATCTAAATTTTAACTGATGAATAAAAGTCATTAAATAATTAAAAAATAAAAGTTATTAAATCATAAAGGTTATTAAATAAATCTAACAACTATCCAACGACACAGACAGGTAAATTTATAATTTTAAATATTTATAACTAACATTAAAGTACAAATTTATAACTAATTCTATATGTGACATAGCCTCTTGTTACTTACTTATTACTCTTTGTGACAGCTGTGTCAGTTTATTATTATATAATTTTATTGTGCTTAAAAATGTTACTATTTTTTAGGGTTCCTTTATAATTTAGAAAACGTATGAAAGTAAAATTACACAAATAAAAACAAAGGTTCAACATATGTCATAATTTTTAACGATATGTGCAAAAATTCCAAGTTGCGATTTGAAAATATGCACTGTCGCGTTTTAAAAGCATCCAAAAGTGTAATTCTTGGTCTGTACATCTCGTTTCTTTCGTGATCTTTACTGCTTCATTCCTCTGAACCATTGGACGTTGAAGTAAAATGAACTTTTTTGTTTCGACCGAAATCGGTGAAATAATTACACAAAAGTCAACGAAAAAGAAAATTACAAATAAAAAATAATTCAATTTTTCGTAAGCTGTGAAACCCATTTGTGCATAATTTTCATTTCGCGCTGTACAACTTTACAAATTTCACATAAAACTTTAAGATTTGATGAAACGTTATATATGACACTGTAACTTCATGAAATATCAGCAAGACATTTTTTGAAGTGACGGTGTGAAAGGTAGAGATTACATGGTTTAAAATGGTTTTTTAAACATTTCGATATTATCTTTTACGAAGTTATTCTTTTTCGAAGTTAGCCTGTTCTTGCAGACAATGCTTTAATTTTGTTGAGTAGAGTATCTTAAAAATTATGAGAATTATGTTACCTTTTTCAATGTTTCTTTATAACAAAATCGACTAACCAACAGAGGTCTATAGTTACTCATGCCAATTCTCACAAAAGTGCCAAGATACATGAGTGTCTGTTTATATAGAATTTCTTTCTAACATCTCCCCCAGGCGTCTAAGGTAGAGGCTCCAACTACATTATCTTACTGATGAATCTAGTAGTGGGAAGCTGGGACGAAACGCCAACTTGTGATATTTTTCACAACCTTATTTTTCACAGATTTCGATTTATTATTACTTTAACGTTTACATCATTAAGAATTTAATGTCTTTCAACATATTATTAAGACCCAATAAGGTGCTATAAGCATAAAAATTTGTGATATTACTACGGTAGTTGGTTAGAGTTGCGTTGTAAGTCTGAAGGATTTTCGGCACGCGTTTGAGGGGACTACATACGTGGTATATAAAATTCACACTATAACATATCTTATACATGATCGCACCAATAACAGCGAATTGCTCTCATATTAGCCTTCATATTCTTGTTGTTTGAAATGTTCGAGAGTATACTATAATTGATTTGTTTTATAACATATAATCTTTATTTAATTTTAAGATGATCGCTCTAACCCCCCGACAACTTCAAATCAGGAGAATAGAAACATACATGAAATTAGACCACATATATGTAAAACGTGTGGTAAAGGGTTTAAGTCTAAATCGAATATGAGTGGACACGAAAGAACACATAAAAACGAAAAACCTTATCAATGTGATATTCGTGGTCACATGTCTAGGTGGGTATTTAAGTGAACAACAAGAGTTAGGAAATGCTTTGGTGATTCAATATCATTGATTAAATTAACTAGTAAAAGTAATAAATATTTCAACGATCGTTTCGCAGCCGGAAAAATATCCTAACACAACACGTGAAATTAAAGCATAACAATGATGAAACTTACAAGTCTAATAAGAACATATTCATTGGAGGTGTATCATACAAATGCGGAACGTGTAATAAAGGGTTTAAAAACAAAGCGCATTTGCATATTCATGAGAGAACTCATATAGGCGAAAAACCTTATCATTGTGAGTTTTGTGGTGATATGTTTAGGTAGGTTTTTTTGAATATCAAGAATAAATGGAATTATTTCGTAATTCGTCCTATATACTTAAATTATTTTGTGACAAATGATATATTGCAACGGTAACTTTATAGACATATTCGATCTCTAAAACAGCACAAATTTCTGTTTCATTACAATAATTAACATTATTGCGAATTTATGAATGTGCAAAGAATTCCTATACTAAATGGTACTTCGTTAACATGAGGACTCGAAGCACGAAGGTAAAAAAAACATCCTTGCAAGGTATGTCTTTTAATATTATTACAGGCTACAAATAGAGGGCTAAGAGCCAAATGTGTAACAAAGAAGCTTTTAGTTGAAAATAATAAAGAAATTACAAAAAACGGTTTGACGCCGCCCGGGTCATTATCAATGTTACAGTAAATTATAATTATGAAACTACTTAAAACCTATAAAATTTTTCGGGTACATATATAAATTAAAATAGTTAGAGTGGTAAAATGTTAAAAGTTCATGAATAAGAATTATAATATTCTTATCCTTCTTCACTTCTATTGTGTGTAGTAATAGCACAATTAAAAAATGTATAAAGAAGGCTCTGCTGAATAAAATAATAATATATAAAATACCAATTAGAGCCAGACACTGGATGTATGTGTTTAGTCAAATTCTTTATTAAATTCAAACTTATACGTTTCGATCGGGAATACGATTCTTTTCATTACAATTAGTCCTTATATAAAATCCAATGTATGTAAATGAGAAATTGATGTCGTTATGTACGTTGTAGAGGTTTGTTTGCTATGTACAACTTCTCATGTAGAACTTCTCTATTTATAACTCCTCATGCTGTGTCCATTAGATTTTATAATATCTATTATATATATTCTTGCAATATTAATGGATGAATGTATGTCTAGGCCCGATAATAACATATCACCATTAAAGTGTTTTTATATTTTTGAATATGCTATAATAATATGCGGACGTCAAAAGTCATTTTAGCAGCAATGACTGTTAAAACCTTTTTTGTCATTTTATTGTATATACAAATTGCACACGTTGTTACATTTTAGCGATGTTAAAAAATATACGCAGGATATTATAAAAGATGAAGGATGTTACATAAATGGGCGTATAACACTCGTAGAATAATCTTACAGTGTTGAAAAATATAAATTATGATAATTTATAATAATTTATAATAATCAATACTTGAACATTTAATTACGTTTAAGTGTCAATTATTTAAATGTAATTAATACTTTCACTTATGTCTACCCCTAATTTAATGTAGTACACTTACACCAATTAAAGACAATATGACTTTCCTGAAATTAAAGCTACACGTTGTAGTTCGCCTTTGCAGTTACAGTGACATTTCATTTCAGTGTTGAGACGTGAGCAATTAGGTGCTTTACTTTTATGTTCGTCACGTATACAAAGTTCATGAAAATATCAGGACTTTCTTTGTAGGTCTGAAGCTAAAACTTCGATATTTTAACTAGAAACGATATTGAAATGATGAAACGTGAAACTGTGATTATGAAAAATTACCGTGCGATTTTTAAAGTTTTGACTAATTGTAAGAATAAATAAAATCGTAGGATGTATTTAATTTTCATAAACATTTGTTAGTCCACTTTATAATCGTTGGATATCATTGAGTTACGTTAGGCTGAGTATATCCGTGCTCGTTTCTTCGGAGTGAGCTTCTGGTATTCACATGTGCAGACAACAGTTTCCATCAATGGCGAAAATTGAATGCGAGGATACCGTAGCTGAATGTTGGAAGGGGTTAAATAATGAATGATATTATCGCGACTGTACGATCTTAAATATAGGTGCAATTCCCGCGCGTATACCACTGTACGCATTGTTTGTGCTTTTCTTTGATATCTAATAGATACTTACCAAAAAAATAACATGACGGTATTACATGACTACATCACAATTAATTAATATTAATAAATCAAATGTAACGAATTGTTCAAAATCATTACGCTATCTTTGATATCATGTGATTAAAAAATTATGTGGTATTACAAAAAATTACCATGCGTCATGTAACTGTACATGTGAATAAAACTTCAGAAAACAGAATTGTATAATTAAAGGAAATGCAACTTATTAACGTATGGTTATACAAATTATGTAACTGAATTAAACAATTTTTATGTTATCTTGTAACGTAAATTTTTTAGAATGGTTGTCTGTACTCTTACATGAAAGATATGTGAAACGAATGTTTTGAGCGATTGAACGTGAAGACAAAGCGTACATAAATTTATTTAATCGTATTAAATATTTGAATATTGGAACAGAAAAATATATAATACTAGAAATGGAATAAGACGATTCTTAATAAAATGTATTAAATATGTTTGTACTGATGTTTTAGGGTTTATATTTAATAATTAACAGTTTGGACTATGTTTGGGAATGTACTATTTTCTGCATTTCGACTTTCTTTTGTAATGTATGTATTACGACAATAAACTTTGAATATAATGTAATTTACTTCTGATTCTTACTTCGTCCTTTTAATTTATGTTGAACATTGAAAATAATGTCCAATAATGTTTATATTTGTGATAATTAGTTCACTTAGAATACTTATTACAAGGTATTATATACGTATGTAACGAATAAACTAATACAATTTTCTGATTTCACATTACATTTGACGTGTAATAGATAAATGCATTAATGTTACAAATTTCAATGAAATTTAAACATGTATATATGTATTAATTCTTTAATAAATATAATAATTTAAGCGTTACCTTTATAGCTTGTCGCATTAATCTTTCGACATAATGTAATGTTTTGCTTTAGTAATATTTACCATAATAATTTTACACATATTATTATTGCAACTCGTTATATAATAACAAAAATCATTAACTTGATACAAATGCTTCAATCGAAAAATTGCAAAGACGATGTAAGCAAAATGATTTAACGTTGACTGCGTTTAGTAGAATAATTAGAATTACAACCATTTTAACAGGCTATATATGACTAGCACATGCCGTCATGTTTCTTTGGATCAGAATTTAATCAAATTATGTTAGGGCCCTGGCACACAAAAAAAAATAAGGCAGTAAGACTTAGCAGTGAGCGAATTGATCAATCATAGTAGAGGCCGTAAGCCATAACTTAAGCTGTAGTGAATCCACGACGTTGATTTCCTTACTGCTTACGTCTTACTGCCTTAATTTTTTTGTGTGCCAAGGCTCTTTAAGGATACGTCAGTTGCAAAGCTGTTTTTTCTGTAGAATGTAAAAGCTGCAATATGACCGATATTAAAGATCTTTATGACAATAGTGCGATATTGATCTTTATTCTTCGACACAATACGTATGTAAATCATAAACTGCATTCAGCCGACTCATTTGTTGAGAGAATGCTAAATACTATTATCGTGTATTTTTAATTCTAACAGTCTGATTGTATCATCTAAAAGTACACAAATATTGACAACCTCGCACGTAACTGTTAATGAAAACAGCCATTACTGATCAACTGACAAACGGTTCGTATAGCTATATGTCCATAGCGCATAACTAATAATCACCGAAACTATTTCGTTGAGATAAATATGTACTAAACAGCGGATATTTTATCGTTTACCATCCTTATAACACGTAGTATTTTTTTCTATGTAATTTTAGATATCAAGCAATAGAAATTATACTATTGTATGCACAAATTGGAAATCCGTCTTGACATAGCAGTATCAATACTTTAATTGGTAAGTGCGAGTGCGTGCGCGTGCGTGTCTGTTATCAACGATGCTTACGAAAATTGACATTACATTCTGTTGTAAGGTCTCTGACTTACTGCTCTGACTACTGCTTCTATTACGGTAATGTATTTTTTATTAAATTTGATTTTTTATTTGCAAAAGTAAACCGTGTAGCTTGTGTAGTATAGTATCAATTCTTCTCTATATTCTATAATTTCTAATAACACCACTGTTACACCGTTTTGTTCAAGCAGAAGATACGGGTTGTTTTGCTTTTCTAAAGAACATTTCTCCGCAGTTTATATGACTCCTGAAACTATAATACAAAATGTCCTATCGGTTCTCGAAAGAATCACTTATAATATGTACATAAGTATATCTGTATGTATATGAACACTTATAATAGGTACCCATACGAAGACCTTGGATCAGTCGTTTCCAAGACATTGACGTGCTTATTTGTCAGCAAACAGTTTAAAATTCAAACGTATCATTTGGTATTAATCTATACATCTATATATCTTAATTTTTGAATAAAAGTTTTTAAATAAAGGTAACTATCCAACGTCAGAGAGATGACCTTATAGTTTTAAATATTTGTATTATAACTAACATTAAGTATCTATAACTAAATTTATTTGACACAGTTTTCTATTACTTGCTTCTTACTTTTCGTGATAGCTATCAGTTTATTATAATTTTACTGTACTTAAAATTATCACTGCTTTTTAGGGTTTTTTTATAATTTAGGAAAGGTCTAAAATTGTAAAAGTGTCTAAATATATTTAAACAGTGTAAAGTACGAAAGTAATATAAAGAACGTTATAGTAAAGTAAGTTGAAAAATATCTCTGATGGATAAGAGAGTTCAATCTAAAAATATTAATCAAAATGAAGAAACGAATAACGACACAAAAGAAGATGAACACAAACAGCCCGGTAAGAATTATATAGTCCCTAATAATCATTCTTAATTTTATTCATGTCAAACGAACGAAGAAAAATTACCGTCTATAACGGTCAAAGCTGGATCAAAGTGCTTATTATAATTATGCGTGAATTTTTATATACCACATATGTAGTCCCCTCATAATTGCGCGCTGATAACATTCAGACATAACGCATAAATACTACAGTAGTATTATAATATCATCGATTTTTACTTAATTACAATTAAATATGAAGATGATAATTTAAAATTCCGTAAAAATAGTTGGATCTTTAATTTATTCTTTATATTACGAAAAATATCTCATAGTTTTTGGCGTTTCGTCCCGGCTTCCATTACTGGACTTATCAGTAAGGCATTGTAATGGAAGCCTACATTATACGCCTGTGTTAGATGTTAAGTCAAGATACTATATGAAGAAATATTATATGCGCGTGTCAAAGCATTTGCGAGAAATTGAGAATATCCATAGACCTCTGATGGCGGGTCGACGTAGTGATATTTTTCGCAATATTTATTTTAAATAGGAATAGCGTCTTTTCCGGCAACGCGTAATAATAAATATTAAATAATTTTGTAATTCATGTCAATTCATTTATTCATGTCATTGTGCATTAAAATGTGATCAACAAAATTAATACATTAAATAATGCATCACACAAAGAAACAAAAATTTTGATGTAGAACAATTTTGTCAAAAATCATCGAACCGAGATTTTTAGAACAACACTTTAAAGCTATAGGCTTGTTCTTTTTCACGAATTTATTGCATAGAGTGCAATAAGTTGTTGTGAAACAGATATACGTTTGTTTCACTTAAACTTATTGCACTGTATGTACCAGTTCAGACAGTGCAGCCAAAAAGAACAGGGCTAATGAATCTGTTTTTTTCAGATATTTATTTCAAACAAAGACATTTTTTAAAGTTACACAAATAAAAAAGAGGGTGCAACATATTTCAATATTTTTAACGATATTTACAAAAAATCCTCGTAACGAATTAAAAATGTGCACTAATACGGTTTAAAGAAAGCAACAGAAAGGATAAATCTTGGTATCTCAATTTCCTTACTATCGTGCTCTGTACTATTTTCATTGTCTGAATTACTATACGTTGATGTAAAAATGAACATTTTACTGCAACGTTGAATAAATCGGTGAAAAGATCTTACAGAGGTCGACGAAAAAGGAAATTACATACAAAAAACGATTCTATCTTTCGGAAGCCATGAAATTCAATTGTGCATAATTATCATTTCGCACCGTGCAACTTCACAAATGTTATATAAAACTTTAAGATTTTGTCGTTATTTATGATATTCTAACTTTATAAAATATCAGCATGAAATTTCTTGAAGTGACTATGTGAATGGTAGAGATTACATTATATAAAATGGTTTCTTTAACATTTCGGTAGGATGATCTTTTACGAAATCATTCTTTTTCGAAGTTTGCTTGTTCTTGCAGGTGACGTTTTAATTTGAGTAGAATATTTTAAAATTTATGGGAATTATGCTACAATTTTCATTTTTTTTCACAACAACGTCTTTCTTTAATTTTAAGATGATCGCTCTAACTCGCCGACAATTTCAAATAAAGAGAATAGAAACATAAATGAAATTAGACTACACATATGTAAAACGTGTGGTAAAGAGTTTAAGACTAATTGGAGTTTGCGTAGACACGAGAGAACTCATGAAAACGAAAAGCCTTATCAATGTGATATTCGTAGACACACGTCTAGGTGGGTATTTAAGTGAACAACAATAGTTAGGAAATGCTTGGATGATTCAATATCATTGATTAAATCAACTGGTAAATGTAATAAAAATTATAACGGTCGTTTTGCAGGACAAAAGATAACTTAAGGACGCACGTGGTAAAAATGCATTACAATAATGAACATTTCAAGTCTAATAAGGACCTATATACAAGAGGTGTATTACACAAATGCGGAACGTGTAATAAAGAGTTTAAGAACAAAACGCATTTTCGTAACCACGAAAGAACTCATACAGGCGAAAAACCTTATCAATGCGAGTTTTGTAAATATAAATGTGGGTGAGTATTTAAGTGAACAACAGGAGCTGGGAAAATTCTTTGGTTATTCAATATGAATGATTAAATTAATAGGAAAAAAATAATAAATATTACAATGATCCATTTGCAGGCAAAAGGTACATCTACGTAGACACATGGTATCAAAACATAAGGATGATGAACGTTTCAAGTCTAATAAGGACCTATATGCAGGAGGTGTATTACACAAATGCGGAACGTGTAATAAGGAGTTTAAGTACAAAACGGATTTACGTAGCCATGAAAGAACTCATACAGGCGAAAAACCTTATCAATGCGAATTTTGTAAATATAAATGTAGGTGAGTATTAAGTGAACAAGAGTTAGGAAAATGCTTTAGTTATTCAATATCAATCATTAAATTAACTGGTAAATGTAATAAAAATTGTAACGGTCGTTTTATAGGATAAATGGTAACTTAAGGCAGCATGTGGTGGCAATGCATAACAGTGATGAACGTTTCAAGTCTAATAAGGACCTATACATTGGAGGTATATCACACAAATGCGGAACGTGTAATAAAGAGTTTAAGTACAAAACGCAGTTTCGTAGACATGAAAGAACCCATACAGGCGAAAAACCTTATCAATGCGAGTTTTGTAAATATAAATGTGGGTGAGTATTTAAGTGAACAACAGGAGCTGGGAAAATTCTTTGGTTATTCAATATCAATGATTAAATTAATAGGAAAAAAATAATAAATATTACAATGATCCATTTGCAGGCAAAAGGTACATCTACGTATACACATGATATCAAAACATAAGGATGATGAACGTTTCAAGTCTAATAAGGACCTATATGCAGGAGGTGTATTACACAAATGCGGAACGTGTAATAAGGAGTTTAAGTACAAAACGGATTTACGTAGCCATGAAAGAACTCATACAGGCGAAAAACCTTATCAATGCGAATTTTGTAAATATAAATGTAGGTGAGTATTAAGTGAACAAGAGTTAGGAAAATGCTTTAGTTATTCAATATCAATCATTAAATTAACTGGTAAATGTAATAAAAATTGTAACGGTCGTTTTATAGGATAAATGGTAACTTAAGGCAGCATGTGGTGGCAATGCATAACAGTGATGAACGTTTCAAGTCTAATAAGGACCTATACATTGGAGGTATATCACACAAATGCGGAACGTGTAATAAAGAGTTTAAGTACAAAACGCAGTTTCGTAGACATGAAAGAACCCATACAGGCGAAAAACCTTATCAATGCGAGTTTTGTAAATATAAATGTGGGTGAGTATTTAAGTGAACAACAGGAGCTGGGAAAATTCTTTGGTTATTCAATATCAATGATTAAATTAATAGGAAAAAAATAATAAATATTACAATGATCCATTTGCAGGCAAAAGGTACATCTACATATACACATGATATCAAAACATAAGGATGATGAACGTTTCAAGTCTAATAAGGACCTATATGCAGGAGGTGTATTATACAAATGCGAAACGTGTAATAAAGAGTTTAAGAACAAAACGCATTTTCGTAGCCACGAAAGAACTCATACAGGCGAAAAACCTTATCAATGCGAATTTTGTAAATATAAATGTAGGTGAGTATTTAAGTGAACAACAAGAGTTAGGAAAATGCTTTGGTTATTCAATATTAATAATTAATATAACGGGTAAAAAATAATAAATATTAAAATAATCCATTTGCAGGCAAAAGGTACAGCTAAGTAGTCACGTGATATCAAAACATAAGGGTGATGAACGTTTCAAGTTCAATAAGGACCTATATTCAGGAGGTGTATCACACAAATGCGGAACGTGTAATAAAGGGTTTATAAACAAAGCGCATTTGCATATTCATGAGAGGACTCATATAGGCAACAAACCTTATCATTGTGAGTTTTGTGGAGAAATGTTTAGGTTGGTACATTCTTGAATATCAAGAATTATTTGGTAATTCCTTCTATATATTTAAATTATTTTGTAACGAATGATACATTGCAACGGTAACTTTATAGACATATTCGGTCTCTAAAGCAGCACAAATTTTTGTTTCACTAAAATAATTAACGTTATTACGAATTTAATGAATATGAAAAGAATTCCCATACTAAATGGTACTTGGTTATCATGAGGACTCGAAGCACGAATATAAAAGACAACATCTTTGCAATTAAGGTATGTCCTTTAACATTATTTCAGTCTACAAATAGAGGGCTAAGAGCCAGATGTGTAACAAAGAAGCTTTTAATTGAAAATAATAAAGAAATTACAAAAAACGGTTTGATGCCTCCCGGGTCATTATCAATGTTACAGTAAATTATAATTATGAATAAACTATTTGAAACCTATAAAATTTTTCGGTAACGCAGTTCTCATATCCTTTACTTTTTCGAGTATATAAATTAAAATAGTCAGAGTGGTAATACGTTAAAAGTTCATGAATAAGAAACAGACACTGCAATTTTATTAGATAAAGTGTTGAAAATTTATAAATAATAAAGAAGAACGCAGATAGTTGAAATCCTTATCATAGTTATGAAATTGTTACATTCAGAAATGTGAGCAAGTTTGCAATCGTAGTATTACCGAGCAAGTGATTTCGACGATGTCAGATAACGTAATAGATATACATATAATAGATTATATATAATACAATATGTACAATAGATTACGTTACGTGACATCGTCCAAATCATTTCATATTTCTTTGTTGTTTTATACAGCTTTCTTTTATAATATTTTCTTTAATATAATTGTTTTTCAATTCTTTCTCACTTAAACGCCTTTGTGTTTACGCCTCTACGCAGTAATTAAAAATATGCTAATTTTCTGTTTTCATTAGTCTTCGTTATCAGATCCAAACAGCCACAAGTCCGTAAATATTTCGATTAAAATTACACTTTCTCGTTTGTAAAAGAAGACTTTAAAGAATATCACTTTAAAAGATTTTAAAGAAAATCATAATTTTGAGTCTTCAACCGAATTCGTTCATTCATATATAAATTATAAAATCAATTATAATATTATTATCCTTCTGTACTTCTATTGTGTGTAGTAATAGCACAATTAAAAAATGTATAAAGAAGGCTTTGTTGAATAAAATCATAATATATAAAATACCAATTAGAGCCAGACGGTGGATGTATGTGTTTATTAAAATTCTTTATTAAATTAAAACTACGATGCTTGTTTTTCTGCTGGTTTAGCTGATAGATTCGTTGCGCGTTGCGTTGTGGTCTGCGTTGCGTGCTGCTGTGATGAAAGTACTGCTATAGACATGGCTTCACACATGTATAATTTTATATAAGATAAAGAGTATATTAATATATATTATATACATATATCTTAATTCTTTGTGCAGCATTGTTCTGGTAGTTTGAGCTGTGTTTCTACGTATATTAATCACTCTCTCGCCCAAATTCTTTTTTTTTTATTTTTTTGTTCCCATTCTCTAGTTGCTATTAGCATTAGAACAATCGCAGTTAACCTTTGCCTTCTAGTACAATAGCTTCCATTTTTCCTATAAATTTATTCTCAGTTTTTCATTTGTTTATTAATACGTAAAACATATATTAAATTATACTGTCTTCTTGAATATACACCTTTTGTGTATATTCTAACCTAAATTCTTTACCTCCTAACAGCAAATCTCGCAAGAAAAATAGCACCGGATCTATCATTGGGCGCATTCAGCAGAAAAAAAAACTAGCATGCTAGCACGCACAGCAGCATACAGTACGCCATGTTTCTATCAGCGTAGCCAGTACGGCTGCTAACATAACGCCTCGCATGCGATCCTAGCAGGAAAACAAGCATCGTGTGCCGTCGGCTTAAACGTTTCGATCGGGAATATGATTCTTTTCATTATAATTAGTTTTTATATAAAATCTAATGTATATGTACATGAGAAATAGATGTCATTACATACGTTGTAGAGATTTGTTTGCCATGTAAAACTTCTTAAGTAGAACTTCTCTATTTACAACTTCTCATGTACATTGGATTTTATATAATGTTAAATTGTATTGAAAAGAATCGTGTCCACGATTGAAAGGTCTACGTTTTAAATTTGCAAAGAAGAACGATATTTTATCAACGCTTCGTCAAAGAATAAGTAAATTTACGTACGTCAATCTGATCTACATGTCATTTAATTTCAAAACCATATTGTGAATTCAGGATCTATTACATATATTCCAGAAATTCAGTTGTATCCTATCAGGAAAAATTTCATTCGCTAAAATTTTATAATGTTTATTATCGTATATTCTTGCACTCTCTATTAATGGATGATTGTATGTTTAAGACCGATAATAATATATTACCATTAAAAGTGTTTTTATTTGAATATGCTATAATAATATACGGATGTCAAAAGTCATTTTAGCAGCAATGACTGTTAAAATCTCATTTGTCATTTTATTGTATATAAAAATTGTTATATTTTAGCGATGTTAGAAAAAAATACTAAGGATATTACATAAATGGGCGTATAACACTTGTAGAATAATCTTACAATGTTGAAAGATATAAATTATGACAGTAATAATTTATACAAATTTATTTTAACACTTAATTATATTTATGTGCCAATTATTTAAATGTAATTAATACTTTGACTTATGTCTACGCCTAATTTAATGTAGTACACTTACACAAATTAAAGACAATATGACTTTCCTGAAATTAAAGCTACACGTTGTACTAAATAACATTCATTCGCTTTTGCCGTGACATTTCATTTCAGTGTTGAGACGTGAGCAATAAGGTGCTTTACTTTTATGTTCGACATGTATACGAGGTTCATGAAAATGTCGTGATTTTCTTTGTAGGTCTCGAGCTAACTTCGATATTTTAGTTAGAAACGGTATTGCAATGATGAAACGTGAAACTGTGATTATGAAAAATTGCTTTACGATATTTAAACTTTTGACTAAGAATAAATGTAATCGTTGGATGTATTTAATTTTTATTAACATTTGTTAGAGCTAGTCCACTTTATAATCGTTGGATATCAATGAGTTACGTTTGGCTGAGTATATCCGTGTCCTTTTCTTCCGAGTGCGTTTCCGGTATTTACAATACATGTGCACACAACAGTTTCCATCAATGGCAAAAATTGAATGCGAAGATACCGTAGCTGAATCTTGGAAGGGATTAAATAATGAATGATATTATCGCGACTGTACGATCTTAAATATAGGTGCAATTCCCGCGCGTATACCACTGTAAGCGTTATTTGTGTTTTTCTTTGATATCTGATAGATACTTACCAATAAAGTAACATGACGGTATTACATGACTATATCAATTAATTAATGTTCATAAATCAAACTTTATGGGTTGCTCAAAATCCTTGCGCTATCCTTGAAATCATGTGATTATAAAAAATAATGTAGTATCACAAACAATTACAATGCATCGTGTGACTGTACATGTGAATAGAATTTCAGAAAATAGAAATTGTATCTATAATTGAAAGAAATGCAACTTATTGACGTATGGTTTTTCAAACTATGTAGCTGAATTAAAAATTTTTTATGTATTATATATCCTTGAAGAGCGACTTTTTTAGAATGGTTGTCAAAGTTTTTACTCTTACATGAAATATACGTGAAACGAATGTTTTCAGTGACTGTGCGTGAAGACGAAGCATACAATAAATTTATTTAACCGTATTAAATATTTGAATATTGGAATAGAAAAGTATATAATTTTAGAAATGGAATAAGACGATTGTTAATAAAGTATAAGTATGTATGAATACTGATCTTAGGTTTTATATTTACCAATTAACAGTTTGGACTATATCTGGGAAATATTTCTTTGCATTTCGAATTTATTTTGTAATGTATTACGACAATAAACTTTGAAGATAATGTCAAATAATGTTTGTATTTGAGGTAATTTGATAACTTTGTATACCTATTACCAGATATTATTCATTTGTAACAAAAAAATAATACAATTTTCTTGTTTCACATTATATTTGACGTGTAATAGATAACTGGATAAAATTTGTAATTTTCATTGGAATATTAACTTGTACATGTATTAGTTCTTCAATAAAAATAATAATTTAATCGTTACCTTTACAGTTTGTCGCATTAATTTTTCGACGTAGCCTAATGTTTTGCTTTAGTAATATTTAACACATTAATTTTACACATATCATTACGATTGCAACTCGTTATATAATTACACATATTATAGATATTAATTTGGAGCAAATGCTTCTCTCGAATAATTTCGAAAACGATATAAGCGAAATGATTTAACATTGACTGCGTTCAGTTGAATAATTCCAATTGCAACAGGCCATATATGACTAGCACATGTTCTCTTTTTTCTTTGGATCAGTATTTAAACAAATGATGTTAAAGGATACATCAGTTGCAAAGCTGTTTTTTCTGTAGAACGTAAAAACTGCAAAATGAGCATTATTAAAAAATCTTGATAACCTCTCACGTAACTGTTGAAAACAGCCATTGCTGATCAACTGACAAACAGTCCGTATAGCTATATGTCCATAGCGCATAACTAATATTCACCGAAACTATTTCGTTGAGTTAAATACGTACTAAACAGTGGATATTTTATCGGTTACCATCCTTATATCATGTAGTATTTTGTTCTGTGTAATTTTTGATCAAGCAATAGATATTACTATGGTATGCACAAATTGAAAATACGTCCTGACATAGCAGTATCAATACTTTAATTGGTAAGGTGTGTGCGGGTGCGTGTGCGTGCATGTCTGTTTATCAACGGTTCTTACGAAAATTAACATTACATTCTTCTGTAAGGTCTCTGACTTACTGCTCTGACTACTGCTTCTATTACGGTAATGTATTTTTTATTGAAGTACATCAACCCGTATTTTTTGTTATTTGCAAAAGTAAACTGTGTAGCTTGTGTGGTATAATATCAATTTCTCTATATTTTATAATTTCAATTAACACCACGGTTACACCGTTTTCTTTAAGCAAAAACAGAAGATACTGGTTGTTTTGTTTTCCTAAAGAACATTTCTCCGCAGTTTATACGATTCCCGAAACTATAATGCAAAATGTCCTATCGGTTCTCGAAAGAATCACAAATAATTATATCTGTATGTATGTGAACATTTATAATAGGTACCCATACGAAGACCTTGGATCAGTCGTTCCCAAGACATTGACGTGCTTATTTGTCAGTAAACAATTTCAAATTCAAGCGTATCATTTGGTATTAATCTACACATCTTTATCTTAATTTTTTAATAAAAGTTATTAAATAAATCTAACAACTATCCAACGTCGAGAGGTGACTTTATAGTTTTAAATATTTGTATTATAAATATTTGTATTATAAATATTAAGTATCTATAACTGAATCTATTTGACACAGGTTTCTGTTACTTGCTTATTACTTTTCGTGATAGCTATCGGTTTATTATAATTTTATTGTACTTAAAATTATTACTGCCTTTTTGGATTTTTTATAATTTAGGAAAAGTCTAAAATTGTAAAAGTGTCTAAATATATTTAGAACGCGTAAGGTACGAAAGTAATATAAAGAACGTTATAGTAAAGTGAGTTGAAAAATATCTCTGATGGATAAGAGAGTTGAGTCAAAAAATATTAATCAAAATGAAGAAACGAATAATGACACAAAAGAAGATGAACACAAACAGCGAGGTAAGAATTATATAGTCCCTAATAATTATTTTTAAAAAAACAACAAAAGTAAGGTGTTAATATTCGGTATAAACAAGCAACAATTTATCAGTTGACAAATTTATTATAAAAAATTCATAATTAAGCACGAAACGTTTCGACGCACACTGCAGTCCTCTTCAGTCTCAAATACATAAAGATATCGAAATACACGTAACAAATCAAATAATCTATGAGCTATAACTCAGATGTCAAATGTTCTCTCTTGGTCAATTGTAAAATAAAGGAAAGAAAATTGTCAAATAAAGCTGTTTTCGCATCGTGATTGTAAATTTCAGATGCCCATGTGCAACTTTCTTTTCTTCAATAAAATTATTATATTATTACAACAATACGTTGTGTGTAAAAGACAGTCGTCAGAAGAATTTGTTGATACCGAATATTAACACCTTACTTTTGTTGTTTTTTTATAATATAACAAGCGATTTAATACTTATATAATTATTCTTAATTTTATTCATGCCTTAAAATATATTATTTCTTAAATAATAAACTCCTGTATAAATAAAAAAATAACTTGGAAAGAAAAAGGCACTAGGAGTTAAGCGTAGATAACTTCACGCAATGTCGATATATATCTAGCAAATCTATCTATTATAAAAAATTATTAAATAAATAAGCTTACATGTTTCGACTCATTTTTGAACCTTCTTCAGAGACAATAAAATTTTCATAAATAAATTATAATTTTAAAAGTAACAAAGATAAAAACATGTTTAATCATAATGAGCTCACTCACAACCGAGAAATAGATTTAAACGACAATTTCATCCTAGGGAGCACAATCAAATGCATAATAACGGAAGAAAGGAAAGAAATAAAGAAAGTTGAAAAAATGGGAAATGAATAAATAAAAAGACTGATTTCAGAAATGATATCCGTCAGGAGACAAGCACAAGGACTTCATTTACAAACGGACACGGAGGGACTTCCCAAGGTCAACTTCCCGATCATAGACAGAATATAAATAACGTTGTCTATTATGTCTATCTATCTGGTCAGTCACGCTGGTGCATAGTGGTGAATCGTGTAATTTGAATTTTGTGATTTGATAATTTAATACCGTCGAACTATTTGCTGTGACACACTACTGTGTTTGAGACTGACTGGCCTAAATTGTTCTGAAGACCGGTTTTGAGATTGTTTTGCGATGTAGTATCATGATGAACATGGTGATTCTCCTCACTCCCGAGAGGTAGTTGTAATTTGATAAATTTAAACAATAACAAGAAAGAAGGAAGCACAAAGCAAAGCCTATCACGGTCAAAGCTAGATCAAGATGCTTATTATCATTATGTGTGAATTTATATATCGCGTATGTAGTTCTCTTAATCGCGTGCCGAACATTTTTTCAGACTTACAACGCAACTCTAAATAATTACCGCGGTAATATCACTTTAGTTAGATTGACAATCAATCTAACAATTTCCGATGCTTATAGCATCTTATTAGATCTTAATAATATGTTGAAAGACATATATTAAAATTTAATATTAAAGTAATGATAATTGAAATCTGTGAAAAATAAGATTGCGAAGAATATCACAAGTTGGCGTTTCGTCCTGGCTTCCACTACTGGACTCATCAGTAAGGTAATATAGTGGGAGCCTACCTTAGATAATTTTGATAAATTTAATTTGGAAATGATTATTTTTCTGTAACATCCTGGAAAATTAATTTCCCATTTTTTCAACTTTCTTTATTTCTTTCCTTTCTTCCGTTATTATGCATTTGATTGTGCTCCCTAGGATGAAATTGTCTTTTGAATCTATTTCTCGGTTGTGAGTGAGCTCATTATGATCAAACATCTTTTTATCTTTGTTACTTTCAAAATTATAATTTATTTATGAAAATTTTATTGTCTCTGAAGAAGGCTAAAAAATGAGTCGAAACATGTAAGCTTATTTAGTTAATAATTTTTTATAATAGATAGATTTTTGCTAGATATATCATATATCGGCGTTGCATGAAGTTATCTACGCTTAACTCCTAGTGCCCTTTTCTTTCCAAGTTAATTTTTATTCATGCCATTGAACATTAAAATATTATCAACAAAATTAATACATTAAATAATGCATCATACAAAGAAACAAAAATTTCGATATAAAATATTTTTGTTAATAATCATCGTACCGAGATATTTAGAACAATACTTTAAAGCTATGAATCTGATTTTTTCAGACATTTATTTCAAACGACATTTTATAAAGTTACACAAATAAAAAAGAAGGTGCAACAGATTTCAATATTTTTAACAATATTGGCGAAAATTCCACGTAACAAATTAAAAATGTGCACTAATACGGTTTAAAAAGAGCAACAGAAAGAATAAATCTTGTTATCTCAATTTCCTTACTATCGTGCTCCGTACTATTTACATTATCTAAATTACTATACGTTGATGTAAAAATAAACATTTTACTGCAACGTTGACTAAATTGGTGAAAAAATTTTACATAAGTCGACGAAAAAGGAAATCACATACAAAAAACGATTGTATCTTTCGAAAGCCATAAAATTCATTTGTGCATAATTATCATTTCGCACCGTGCAACTTCACAAATGTCAGATAAAACTTTAAGATTTGATCGTTATTTATGATATTCTAACTTTATAAAATATCAGCATGAAATTTTTTGAAATGATTATGTGAATGGTAGTAATTATAACACATATAAAATTGTTTCTTTAACATTTCGGTCGGATGATCTTTCACGAAATCATTCTTTTTCGAAGTTTGCTTGTTCTTGCAGGTGACGCTTTAATTTGAGTAGAGTATTTTGAAAGGACCCCGCACGTTTCTTATGGGAAAGTACTTTCGGTCAAAATGGCTGAAAATTTTGTATGTCGTAGTTTATGGTGTCCTGATCAAAAGTCTCAATGGGCACGTGGTCCTAGAATCAACAAGTTCTGAGATATTGGTGCTCAAAGGGCGACATAGGCCTCATATCGATTATTATGAAAAGTAACATATTGCTACGTTGCCTTCTAATATACAGTATAAATATTCCATTGGTATATAAAAAAACATGTTTTTATTGTCTAGAAACAATATCATTTTCAGGATCATTTTCCAGTGCTTGTAGTTCTCGTACGATCGAAAAATTGCAATTGTTGCATATCCGAGTTAGTGGTGTTATGTCAAGTCCCAGCATCAATTCGTCTGGACATAATTATTTCCCTGCCTATCTGCATTATCATCACCATACAGTTTGACCATATTTCGAGGCATTAGAGCTGTTTCACATATACTATAACTTGGTATTCGCAATCTATTAACAATTTTCTGTAAACATAAATACTCATATAAGGGAGAGAAAATGATTTTCTTAGGCCACCGAGGCTTTACAGGTGCTGCGGTAAAAGTTTACACACGCATCAATACCCGGTGAACCACTACGCTTGTGTCGTACAACCAACTAACATGCCGTGAAGATAATAAATATATATTCAAGACAATAAAAACATGTTTTTTTATATACCAATGAAATATACTGAATATTACTCGTAGAAAGCAACGTAGCAATATGTTACTTTTCATAATAATCGATATGACGCCGATGTCGCTTTTTGAGCTCCAATATCTCAGAACTCGTTGATTCTAGGACCACGTGCCCATTGACACTTTTGATCGACAGGACACCATAAACTACAACATACAAAATTTTCAGCCATTTTGACGAAAGTACTTTCTCATAAGAAAAGTGCGGGGTCTTTTATGGGAATTCTGCTACAATATACATTTTTTTCACAACAAGGTCTTTCTTTAATTTTAAGAAGATCGCTCTAACTCTCCGACAAATTCAAATAAAAAGAATAGAGACATACATGAAATTAGACTACACATATGTAAAACGTGCGATAAAGGGTTTAAGACTAATTGGAGTTTGCGTAGACACGAGAGAACTCATGAAAACGAAAAGCCTTATCAATGTGATATTCGTGGTCCCATGTCTAGGTGGGTATTTAAGTGAACAACAAGAGTTAGGAAATGCTTGGATGATTCAATATCATTGATTAAATTAATAGGAAAAAAATAATAAATATTACAATGATCCATTTGCAGGCAAAAGGTACATCTACGTATACACATGATATCAAAACATAAGGATGATGAACGTTTCAAGTCTAATAAGGACCTATATGCAGGAGGTGTATTACACAAATGCGGAACGTGTAATAAAGAGTTTAAGAACAAATCGCATTTACGTAGCCACGAAAGAACTCATACAGGCGAAAAACCTTATCAATGCGAATTTTGTGAATATAAATGTAGGTGAGTATTTAAGTGAATAACAAGAGTTAGGAAAACGCTTTGGTTATTCAATATCAATGATCAAATTAACAGGTAAAAAATAATAAATATTACAATGATCTATTTACAGGCAAAAGACACAGCTACGTAGTCACGTGATATCAAAGCATAAAGATCATGAACGTTTCAAGTCTAATAAGAATCTATACATTGGAGGTGTATCACACAAATGCGGAACGTGTAATAAGGAGTTTATATACAAAACGCATTTACATAGACATGAAATAACTCATACAGAGAAAAAACCTTATCAATGCGATTTTTGTAAAGATAAATTTGCGTGAGTATTTAAATGAATAACAATAGTTAGGAAAATTCTTTGGTTATTCAATATCAATAATTAAATTAACGGGTAAAAAATAATAAATATTACATTGAACCATTTGCAGGCGAAAGGCACAGCTAAGTTGTCACATGATATCAAAACATAAGGATGATGAACGTTTCAAGTTTAATAAGGACCTATATGCAGGAGGTGTATTACGCAAATGCGGAACGTGTAATAAAGAGTTTAAGAACAAAACGCATTTACGTAACCACGAAAGAACTCATACAGGCGAAAAACCTTATGTATGCGAATTCTGTAAACATAAATGTAGGTGAGTACTTAAGTGAACAAGAAGAGTTAGAAAAATGCTTTGGTTATTCATTATCAATGATTAAATTACTAGTAAATGTAATAAAAATTGTAACGGTCGTTTTGTAGGACAAAAAGTAACTTAAGACAGCATGTGGTCGCAATGCATAACAGTGATGAACGTTTCAAGTCTAATAAGGACCTATACATTGGAGGTATAGCATACAAATGCGGAACGTGTAATAAGGAGTTTATGTACAAAACGCAGTTTCGTAGACATGAAAGAACCCATGCAGGCGAAAAACCTTATCAATGCGAATTTTGTGAAAAAAAATTTAGGTGATTATTTAAGTGAACTGGAAGAGTTATAAGGAAATGCTTTATTAATTCATTATCAATGATTAAATTAACTGATAAAAGTAATAAATATTTCAACGATCGTTTCGCAGCCGGAAAAATATCCTAACACATCACGTGAAATTAAAGCATAACAATGATGAAACTTATAATTCTAATAAGAATATATACATTGGAGGTGTATCATACAAATGCGGAACGTGTAATAAAGGGTTTAAAAACAAAGCGCTTTTGCATATTCATGAGAGAACTCATATAGGCGAAAAACCTTATCATTGTGAGTTTTGTGGTGATATGTTTAGGTAGGTACATTCTTGAATATCAAGAAGAAATGAAATTATTTGGTAATTCGTCCTATATACTTAAATTATTTTGTGACAAATGATATATTGCAACGGTAACTTTATAGACATATTCGATCTCTAAAACAGCACAAATTTCTGTTTCATTAACATTATTGCGAATTTATGAATGTGCAAAGAATTCCTATACTAAATGGTACTTCGTTAACATGAGGACACGAAGCACAATGGAAAAAAAACATCCTTGCAAGGTATGCCTTTTAATATTACTACAGACTACAAATAGAGGGCTAAGAGCCAGATGTGTAACAAAGAAGCTTTAATTCCAAATAATAAATAAATTACAAAAAACGGTTTGTCGCCGCCGTGGTCATTATCAATGTTACAGTAAATTATAATTATGAAACTACTTGAAACCTATAAAATTTTTCGGTAACGCAGTTCTCATATCCTTTACTTTTTCGGGTACATACGTAAATTAGAATAGTCAGAGTGGTAAAATGTTAAAAGTTCATATGAATAAGAATTATAATATTCTTATCCTTCTTCATATCTATTGTGTGTAGTAATAGCACAATTAAAAAATGTATAAAGAAGGCTGAATAAAATCATAATATATAAAATTCCAATTAGAGCCAGACACTGGATGTATGTGTTTAGTCAAATTCTTTATTAAATTCAAACTTATACGTTTCGATCGGGAATGCGATTCTTTTCAATTAGTCCTTATATAAAATCTAATGTATGTAAATGAGAAATTGATGTCGTTATGTACGTTGTAGAGGTTTGTTTGCTATGTACAACTTCTCATGTAGAACTTCTCTATTTATAACTTCTCATGCTGTGTCCATTAGATTTTATAATATCTATTATATATATTCTTGCAATATTAATGGATGATTGTATGTCTAAGCCCGATAATAATATATCACCATTAACAGTGTTTTTATTTTTTTGAATATGCTATAATAATATGCGGACGTCAAAAGTCATTTTAGCAGCAATGACTGTTAAAACCTTTTTTGTCATTTTATTGTATATACAAATTGCACACGTTGTTATATTTTAGCGATGTTAAAAAAAAATACTAAGGATATTACATAAATGGGCGTATAACACTTGTAGAATAATCCTACAATGTTGAAAAATATAAATTATGATAATTTATAATAATTTATAATAATCTATACTTCAACATTTAATTACGTTTAAGTGTCATTATTTATATGTAAATAATACTTTCACTTATGACTACGCCTAATTTAATGTAGTCCACTTACATGAATTAAAGACAATATGCGACTTTCCTGAAATTAAAGCTACACGTTGTACTACATAATTGTTCATTCGCTTTTGCAGTTACAGTGATATTTTATTTCAGTGTTGAGACGTGAGCAATTAGGTGCTTTACTTTTATGTTCGTGATGTATACAAAGTTCATGAAAATATCGTGATTTTCTTTGTAGGTCTCAAGCTAACTTCGATATTTTAATTAGAAACGATATTGCAATGATGAAAGGTGAAACTGTGATTATGAAAAATTGCCTTACGATTTTTAAACTTTTGACTAAGAATAAATGAAGTCGTTGGATGTATTTAATTTCCATAAACGTTTGGTAGTCCATTTCATAAATCGTTGCATATCAATGAGTTACGTTAGGCTGAGTATATCCGTGTCCTTTTCTTCCGAGTGTGCTTCCGGTATTTACCATAAATGTGCACACAACAGTTTTCCATCAATGGCGAAAATTGAATGCGAGGATACCGTAGCTGAATCTTGGAAGGGATTAAATAATGAATGATATTATCGCGACTGTACGATGTTAAATAAAGGTGCAATTCCCGCGCGTATACCACTGTAAGCGTTATTTGTGCTTTTCTTTGATATCTGATAGATACTTACCAATAAAGTAACATGACGGTATTACATGACTATATCAATTAATTAATGTTCATAAATCAAACTTTATGTGTTGCTCAAAATCTTTGCGCTATTCTTGAAATCATGTGATTATAAAAAATAATGTGGTGTTACAAACAATTACCATGCATCGTGTAACTCTACATGTGAATAGAATTTCAGAAAATAGAAATTGTATCTATAATTAAAAGAAATGCAACTTATTGACGTATGGATTTTCAAATTATGAATTAAAAATTTTTTATGTATGATATCCTTGTAGAGCAACTTTTTTAGAATGGTTGTCAAAGTTTTTACTCTTACATGAAATATACGTGAAACGAATGTTTCCAGTGACTGAGCGTGAAGACGAAGCGTACAATAAATTTGTTTAATCGTATTAAATATTTGAATATTGGAATAGAAAAGTATATAATCCTAGAAATGGAATAAGACGATTGTTAATAAAGTATAAGTATGTATGAGTACTGATCTTAGGTTTTATATTTATTAATTAACAGTTTGGACTATATTTGTGAAATATTTCTTTGCATTTCGAATTTATTTTATAATGTATTACGACAATAAACTTTGAAGATAATGTCAAATAATGTTTGTATTTGAGGTGATTTGATAACTTTGTATACCTATTATCGGATATTATTCATTTGTAACGAAAAAAATTATACAATTTTCTTGTGTCACATTATATTTGACGTGTAATAGATAACTGGATAAAATTTGTAATTTTCATTGGAATATTAACTTGTACATGTAATAATTCTTTAATAAAAATAATAATTTAACCGTTACCTTTACAGTTTGTCGCATTAATTTTTCGACGTAACCTAATGTTTTGCTTTAGTCTTATTTAACACATTAATTTTACACATATCATTACGATTGCAACTCGTTATATAATTACACATATTATATTAATTTGGAACAAATACTTCTCTCAAATAATTTCGAAAACGATGTAAAAGAAATGATTTAACATTGACTGCGTTCAGTTGAATAATTCGAATTACAACCGTTGTAACAGGCCATATATGACTAGCACATGTTCTCTTTTTTCTTTGGATCAGTATTTAAACAAATGATGTTAAAGGATACATCAGTTGCAAAGCTGTTTTTTCTGTAGAACGTAAAAGCTGCAAAATGATCAATATTAACAAATCTTGATAACAATAGTGCGATATTGATATTTCTTTTTCGACACAGTACGGATGTAAGTTACAAACTGCGTTCAGCAGACTCATTCGTCGAGAGAGAGCTAAATACTATCGTTGTGTATATTTAATTCTAAAAATCTGATTGTAGCATGTAAAAGTACACTAATATTGTCAACCTCGCACGTAACTATTGATGAAAACAACCATTGCTAATCGACTGACAAACAGACGGTATAGCAGATAGCTATATGTCCATAGCGCATAACTGATAATCACCGAAACTATTTCGTTGAGTTAAATACGTACTAAACGGCGGATATTTTATCGGTTACCATCCTTATATTGTCTAGTACTTTTTTCTATGTAATTTTATCAAGCAACAGATATTACTATCATACCCACAAATTTAAATAAAAATCCGTCTTGACCTTGCAATATCAATACTTAATTGGTAAGATGTGTGCGGGTGCGTGTGTGTGCGTGTTTGTTTATTGGCGATTCTTACGAAAATTGGCATTACATTCTGCTGTAAGAACTCTCACTTACTCCTATGAATACTGCTTATACTACGGTAATGTGTTTTTTAGTGAAATACATCTGCCTATATTTTTTGTTATTTGCAAAAGTAAATCGTGTAGCTTGTGTGGTATAATATCAATTTCTCCATATTTTATTATTTCAATTAACACCAAGGTTACACCGTTTTCTTTAAGCAGAAACAGAAGGTACGGGTTGTTTTACTTTCCTAAAGAACATTTCTCCGCAGTTTATACGAATCCTGAAACTATAATGCAAAATGTCATATCGGTTCTCGAAAGAATCGCTTATAGTTATACGTACATAAATATATCTGTATGTATATGAAAACTTATAATAGGTCTCCATACGAAGACCTTGGATCAGTCGTTCCCAAGCACTGACATGCTTATTTGTCAGCAAACAATTTCAAATTTAAACGTATCATTTGGTATTAATCTATACATCTATAACTTAATTTTTGAATAAAAGTTATTAAATCATAAAAGTTATTAAATAAATGTAACAATTATCCAACGTCAGAGAGGTGACCTTATAGTTTTAAATATTTGTATTATAACTAACATTAAGTATATATAACTAAATTTATTTGACACAGGTTTCTGTTACTTGCTTATTACTTTTCGTGATAGCTATCAGTTTATTATAATTTTATTGTACTTAAAATTATTACTACTTTTTAGGGTTTTTTAAAATTTAGGAAAAGTCTGAAATTGTAAAAGTGTCTAAATATAATATATTTAGAACGTGTAAAGTACGAAAGTAATATAAAGAACGTCATAGTAAAGCGAGTTGAAAAATATTTCTGATGGATAAGAGAGTTGAATCTAAAAATATTAATCAAAATGATGAAACGAATAACGACATAAAAGAAGATGAACACAAACAGCCCGGTAAGAATTATATAGTCCCTAAAAATCTAAATTATGTTCATGCCATATTGAACATTAAAATTTTATCAACAAAATTAATGCATTAAAAATTAACTTGGAAAGAAAAAGGGTACTAGGAGTTTACCGCAGATAACTTTACGCAAATGCTGATTTTATCAAGCAAAACTTATTTATTACAAAAATTATACTTACATGTTTTGGTTCACTTTTGATCCTTCTTCAGAGACAATGAAAAATTTAATACATTAAATAATGCTTCATACAAACAAACAAAAATTTTGATATAGAATAATTTTGTCAATAATCATCGTACCGAGATTTGTACAACAACACTTTAAAGCTATAGGGCTGTTCTTTTTACTGAACTTATTGCACAGAGTGCACTGTATGTACCAGTTCAGACAGTGTAGGGAAAAAGAACAGGCATAATGAATCTGTTTTTTTCAGATATCTATTTCAAACAAAGACATTTTATAAATTATACAAATAAAAAAGAAGGTGCAACAGATTTCAATATTTTTAACGATATTTGCGAAAATTCCACGTCGCGAATTAAAAATGTGCACTAATACGGTTTAAAAGCAAGTGAAAGGGTAAATCTTGGTATCTCAATTTCCTTACTATCGTGCTCTGTACTATTTTCATTATCTGAATTACTATACGTTGATCTAAAAATAAACATTTTGCTGCAACGTTTAATAAATCTTTGAAAAAAATCTTACAGAGGTCGACGAAAAAGAAAATTACATACAAAAAACGATTCTATCTTTCGGAAGCCATAAAAACCATTTGTGCACAATTGTCATTTCGCACCGTGCAACTTCACAAATGTCGTATAAAGCTTTAACATTTGATGAATCGTCAGTTATGATACTCCAATTTTATAAAATATCAACATGAAATTTTTTGAAATGACGGTGTGAAGGGTAGAGATTACATTATGTAAAATGATTTCTTTTACATTTCGGTCGGATGATCTTTTACGAAATCATTCTTTTTCGAAGTTTGCTTGTTCTTGCAAGTGATGCTTTAATTTGAGTAGAGTATTTTAAAATTTATGGGAATTATGTTACAGTACTCATTTTTTTCACAACAAGATCTTTCTTTAATTTTAAGATGATCGTCCTAACACCCCGACAATATCAAATAAAGAGAATAGAAACATAAATGAAATTAGACTACACATATGTAAAACGTGTGGTAAAGGGTTTAAGACTAATTGGAGTTTGCGTAGACACGAGAGAACTCATAAAAACGAAAAGCCTTATCAATGCGAGTTTTGTAAATATAAATGTGGGTGAGTATTTAAGTAAACAACAGGAGCTAGGAAAATATTTCGGTAATTCAATATCAATGATTAAATTAACTGATAAAAAATAGTAAATAATACTATGATCCATTTGCAGGCTGAAGATACAGCTAAGTAATCACATGATATCAATACATAACGATGATGAACGTTTCAAGTCTAATAAGGACCTATATGCAGGAGGTGTATTATACAAATGCGGAACGTGTAATAAAGAGTTTAAGAACAAAACGCATTTACGTAACCACGAAAGAACTCATACAGGCGAAAAACCTTATGTATGCGAATTTTGTAAATATAAATGTAGGTGAGTATTTAAGTGAACAACAAGAGTTAGGAAAACGCTTTGGTTATTCAATATCAATGATTAAATTAATAGGAAAAAAATAATAAATATTACAATGATCCATTTGCAGGCAGAAGGTACATCTACGTACACACATGATATCAAAACATAAGGATGATGAACGTTTCAAGTCTAATAAGGACCTATATGCAGGAGGTGTATTACACAAATGCGGAACGTGTAATAAGGAGTTTAAGAACAAAACGAATTTACGTAGCCATGAAAGAACTCATACAGGCGAAAAACCTTATCAATGCGAGTTCTGTAAATATAAATATGGGTGAGTATTTAAGTGAACAAGAAGAGTTAGAAAAATGCTTTGGTGATTCAATATCATTGATTAAATAATTGGTAAACGTAATAAAAATTGTAACGGACGTTTTGTAGGACAAAAAATAACTTAAGTCAGCATGTGGTCGCAATGCATAACAGTGATGAACGTTTCAAGTCTAATAAGAATCTATACATTGGAGGTGTATCATACAAATGCGGAACGTGTAATAAAGAATTTAAGGGCAAGGCGCAATTGAATAGGCATGAAAGAACTCATACAGGCGAAAAACCTTATCAATGCGAATTTTGTGAAAATAAATATACGTGAGTATTTAAGTGCAAGTGTTATAGGGAAATGATTTGATAATTCATTATCAATGATTAAATTAACTGGTAAAAGTAATAAATATTTCAACGGTCGTTTCGCAGTCGGAAAGAATATCTAATACATCACGTGAAGACAAAGCATAAGAATGATGAAATTTACAAATCTAATAAGAACATATTTATTGGATGTGTATCATACAAATGCGGAATGTGTAATAAAGGGTTTATAAACAAAGCGCATTTGCATATTCATGAGAGAACTCATACAGGCGAAAAACCTTATCATTGTGAGTTTTGTGGAGATATGTTTAGGTGGGTACATTCTTGAATATCAAGAATTATTTGGTAATTCCTTCTATATATTTAAATTATTTTGTAACGAATGATATATTGCAACGGTAACTTTATAGACATATTCGATCTCTAAAGCAGCACAAATTTGTGTTTCACTAAAATAATTAACGTTATTACGCATTTAATGAATATGAAAAGAATTCCCATACTAAATGGTACTTGGTTATCATGAGGACTCGAAGCACGAATATAAAAGACAACATCTTTGCAATTAAGGTATGTCCTTTAACATTATTTCAGTCTAGAAATAGAGGGCTAAGAGCGTAACAAAGAAGCTTTTAATTGAAAATAATAAAGAAATTACAAAAAACGGTTTGATGCCTCCCGGGTCATTATCAATGTTACAGTAAATTATAATTATGAATAAACTATTTGAAACCTATAAAATTTTTCGGTAACGCAGTTTTCATATCCTTTACTTTTTCGAGTACATAAATTAAAATAGTCAGAGTGGTAATATGTTAAAAGTTCATGAATAAGAAGTTTATGAATAAGAAACAGACACTGCAGTTTTATTAGATAAAGTGTTGAAAATTTATAAATAATAAAGAAGAACGCAGATAGTTGAAATCCTTATCATAGTTATGAAATTGTTACATTCAGAAATGTGAGCAAGTTTGCAATCGTAGTATTACCGAGCAAGTGATTTCGACGATGTCAGATAACGTAATAGATATACACAGGGAATGGGAAGTTACTTTTTAAAAGTAACTAGTTACAGTTACTTGTTACCGAGTAAAAAATGTAACTAGTTACAGTTACAGTTATCGCTTTTTAAAAGTAACTCGTTACCGTTACTTGAAAAATAACTTTTCGTTACTTTTTTAAAATCAATTAAAAAATGTACTTTTGCATTTTTTTTTTTTTATATGTAATACTGACAAATATATAGTTTTATTTAAAAAAAAAAAACAATGTAGAATCGCTCAAATAATAAATTAAATTAAAGTAAAATAAGAAGGGTTACGAGCCAAAAATGAAACAGTTTATTTCCAATAAGATCGACGATGACAATGTAATTAAATGTATAAATACCATATAGGTATATTAGAACAATAACATGGATAAAACAAGATAAAAACAAGCAACGTTCCGACACTTATTGTCATCGTCTTTTAAACTGTTTCGCTTTTGGGTTCGTAGCCCTTCTCATTTTACTATTATTTAATTTATTTTTTAATTTTTTTTTAAACACAATTTTGTAATTCTAAAACCTGTAAAATATGCAGCAAACTGAAATATTTGTATGTCCTATGTATTACATAGATCTTTAAGACGTATCAGTAAGGAAATCGTAACATTGGATTCGCTACCGGCCTTACGGTCTCTACTGTGATTGGCCAAAACGCTTACTGATTACATTTACGGCCTTACGTTTTTATATGTGCCATGGGCTTTAGTCCTTATATAAAATCTAATGTATGTACATGAGAAATTGATGTCATTACATACGTTGTAGCGATTTGTTTACTATGTACAACTTCTCATGTAGAACTTCTCTATTTATAACTTGTCATGTGTCAATTAGATTTTACAATATCTATTAAATATATTCTTGCAATATTAATGGATGATTGTATGTCTAAGCCCGATAATAATATATCACCATTAAAAGTGTTTTTATTTGAATATGCTATAATAATATACGGACGTCAAAAGTCATTTTAGCAACAATGACTGTTAAAACCTCTTTTGTCATTTTATTGTATATACAAATTGCACACGTTGTTATATTTTAGCGATGTTAAAAAAAATACGATGGATATTACATAAATGGGCGTATAAAATCCGTAGAATAGTCTCACAATGTTGAAAAATATAAATTATATGATAATTTATAATAATTTATAATACTCTATATTTGAACATTTAATTACGTTTAAGTGTCAATTATTTAAATGTAATTAATACTTTCACTTATGTCTACGCCTAATTTAATGTAGTCCACTTACATGAATTAAAGACAATATGCGATTTTCCTGAAATTAAAGCTACACGTTGTACTACATAACGTTCATTCGCTTTTGCAGTTACAATGATATTTTATTTCAGTGTTGAGACGTAAGCAATTAGGTGCTTTACTTTTATGTTCGTGATGTATACAAAGTTCATGAAAATATCATGATTGTCTTTGTAGGTTTCGAGCTAACTTCGATATTTTAATTAGAACCGATATTGCAATATGATGAAACGTGAAACTGTGATTATGAAAAATTGCCTTACGATTTTTAAACTTTTAACTAAGAATAAATGACATTATCGCGACTGTACGATCTTAAATATAAGTGCAATTCTCGTGCGTATACCACTGTAAGCATTATTTGTGCTTTTCTTTGATATCTATTAGATATTTACCAAAAAAGTAACATGACTACATCAATTAATTAATGTTCATAAATCAAACTTTATGAGTTGCTCAAAATCCTTGCGCTATCCTTGAAATCATGTGATTCTAAAAAACAATGTGGTATTACAAACAATTACCATATGCATCGTGTAACTGTACATGTGAATAGAATTTCAGAAAATAGAATTGTATCTATAATTAAAAGAAATGCAACTTATTGACGTATGGTTTTTCAAACTATGTAGCAGAATTAAAAATTTTTTATGTATTATATCCTTGTAGAACGACTTTTTTAGTATGGTTTTCAAAGTATTTACTCTTACATGAAATATACGTGAAACGAATGTTTTCAGTGACTGTGCGTGAAGACGAAGCGTACAATAATTTATTTAATCGTATTAAATATTTGAATATTGGAATAGAAAAGTATATAATCCTAGAAATTGAATAAGACGATTGTGAATAAAGTATAAATATGTATGTGTACTGATCTTAGGTTTTATATTTATTAATTAACAGTTTGGACTATATTTGGGAATTATTTCTTTGCATTTCGAATTTATTTTGTAATGTATTACGACAATAAACTTTGAAGATAACGTCAAATGATGTTTGTATATGAGGTAATTTGATAACTTTGTATATCTATAATATGTTATCAGATATTATTCATTTGTAACGAAAAAAATAATACAATTTTCTTGTTTCACATTATATTTGACGTGTAATAGATAACTGGATAAAATTTGTAATTTTCATTGGAATATTAACTTGTACATGTATTAATTCTTTAATAAAAATAATAATTTAAGCGTTACCTTTATAGCTTGTCGCATTAATCTTTCGACGTAATGTAATGTTTTGCTTTAGTAATATTTACCACAATAATTTTACACATATTATAATTGCAACTCGTTGTGCTCTTATTTCTTTTTCTGCTACATTTATGTCATCAATTGTTGGTAAGGCAGATCACATTCTATATCTGCCGTGTTTTTACAGTCACGATGACAGGCTGTGATCGATTTTTGCTACGTTTTTGCTGCCATTATTTGATATTATATGTCAAATCGTGCTATATTATTACTGCGTATTCACTCTCACGATGTGATAGCAAATAATGAATGATTTTTTTGTTGTATTTCTGTTGTTGTATTATGTTGGCAGACTGTTAAAAACTAATAGCGTTTTCTCTTAGCTGCACCAGTGCAAGCTGATTGTACCAGTTCATCTTTTTTCCTTTTCCCTTCTCCTGGAGGAAAAAAGGAAGAAAGATGAACTAGTGCAAAAGTTTAGCAATAAAAAAAACAGACCTACTGTCTGAATGTTGCACTGGTGCAGCCAAGAGAAAACGCTATATGCTTAGAATGCTTCCTATGCTTCCGATGCTTAAGGCCAATTCACCAACGTCGGTTAAGCTAGAGACCCTCTAACAGAGACTGGCCATCAGGCGAGTCCGGCATTTCCTAGCGAAATCCTACAAGTGAGAGAGAAATATAGGCCATTTCACTCTTTCACTCACACGAATATGTGCGTTCGTATGCGATCGTTTATTCAAGTTGATTTGAGTTGATTCAAGTTATGTTCGTGGTTTTTGCTCAGTACAAAATAATAACAATAAAAATGAGTGGTTGCACTGCACAATTCTGGAAAAATTATTTAATATCTGTCTTTAGTCAGGTTACGGCTAAACATGTTTTAAATTATCAATTGTTTCCTAAAATTATTAGAAAGTTTGTCGTATTCAAATTAAGAACATTAAGTAAGAAAAATACTAATATTAATAGAAGATATGACAGTAAATCGTTGGTACACACCTTTTTTAAATAAATTTTACAAATGTTAAGTGTTTGTACTTTTGTCACTGATTTCCTAACCTTACTTTAATTTTATTTGAAAAAGATTTAATAGAATTAAGAAAGAGAGAATATTAAATATAGAAATTATTTAACGTATAAACAAAAAGAACGAAGACAATATAAGAGTCAATGTTTAAAATTTAATAACAAAGTCAAAAATTAAATCATAAATGTCAAAAAACAGCTATTATAACAAAGTTATTTAAAGATAAAGATGTATATAACTGACGATAAAACTTGACATGTTTTTTTTTTTTTAACGTATATTATTTATATTGATGTAAAAAGCACGGTTTTAATATTTCTATAATATTTATCATTACATACTATTTACATTCCAAGTAAATGCAGTAATTGAAATTTCAATACGAGCGGGAATCGCTAGGAAATGGCGGACCAATCAAAAGTGGCCCCCTGATGGCCAGTCTCTGGTTGCTTTCCATCTACGACACAGCAATCACCTCATCTTTATTTAACATTAGCGAACGACGAAGATGCAACGATTGCCGTGTCACACCGTGTCACTTCTGTGTCTCTTGTTGGATAATAATCTTATGCGTAGATATTATTTTTTACATTAAAATAATCCAGATGACTTATGAACGTACTTCTTATATCGTACATATATTTAAAATGTAAATATTCTAAAGCGCCAACCGAAAATTAGCAACCATAACCAAGAGTGTCCGACTATGCTTTTCTGCTGTGTCGAATCGTGTCGTGGCGTGTCGTTGTTGGAAAGCACCGCGTTCGACACTGTGTCGATGTGTGTCGTCTAAAAGCCTTGATGGAAAGCAGTCTAAGCTGCTGTGTCGAATCGTGCCGAGGCGTGTCGTTGTTGGAAAGCACCGCGTTCGACACTGTGTCGATGTGTGTCGCCTAAAAGCCTTGATCGAAAGCAGCCTCTGTTAGGGCCAATTTCACCAACGTCGGTTAAGCTAACCGACGGTTAAAGTGTCAATCGTGATTGGTTCATTCTGGTCAAAGACAAATGCGATTAGATAATTCCATTGGAATTAACCGTCGGTTAGCTTAACCGACGTTGGTGAAATTGGCCCTTAGAGGGTCTCTAGGTTAAGCTAACCGACGGTTAATTCCAATGGAATTATCCAATCGCATTTATCTGTGACCAGAATGAACCAATCACGGTTGACCTCGACGTTCTGTAGTTATCCCGTGGTAATTTTACAATAGATATATTTCAATTGTGTCTCACACAGACTTCTTATCCTTTCATTAAAGCTATTAAACTTATAATTTCATCGGTTATGATATTATTTCTGAAAAGCCTTTACAGAAACTGAAATAACAGAAAGAAAGAAATAGTATAGTAGGAGAGGATAAAAAAGAGAAAGTATATGTTTCGTATCTAATAGAGAAAGTGGTTTTTCAAAAGAAGCCGAATAACTTTGCAAAGAAAAAAGACGAAAGACACCAAAAATTGGAGATCGATGAAAGATATAGCTCTTAGAAACGAGTTAGAAATACATATACGTAAAATAAAATTGACATTAATATGTACCGTCTATTTCTACTGAAAAATATACATTGAAAAGTTACTGCCATACTATCAAAATTTTGTTATACATATAGTTTTGACCCCTTCGCCAAAAAAGAAGTGCAAATATTATGAATAAAATTGTTTTTCAATAAAAGAATCCATAAATATGAAGAATGTTTTTACTTAAAACTCTCCGTTTACATTATTTAAATCAAATTGGAGCAGTGTTGATCAAAATTGCAAATTGAACAAATCTCTCCAAATGGACTTTTATGGCAGACGTTATATCTCAACTGTGTATATTTCGCTGCGAAAAAGAATGTGCGTGCGTGCGTGTGTATCAGTATGTCTCCCCCCGTCTCTTTATAAAATTCATTGTTTATTTTCTATAAAGTTAAGAATTCTTTGTTGATTCTACGTCCATATTATTTTATTTTAAAAAAAAACTGTATATTTAATATATGCGTTGCATATTATTAATGTAAATTGTAACAAAAATAGATAATTACATTAATAATAATAAGTCCTAAGAAAAACAAAATTTTACCTGCAACGCTCCAGTTGCCCCACCCCTTGACAAATTTCTGAATTCGCCAATGACCAGGTCCGAATTAAAGAGTTGAGGGGCCCCGGGCTATTTAACTTTAGGAGGCTCTTCTTTTCAATCTTTTTAAAAAAGATGATCACGTCTAACGTAAAGCAGTATAATTAGGTTATTCTTTAATCCAAAACAATAAACATTAAAATTGAATCATATAAAGATTAGAGAGAGACAAATAAATAAATTAATTAATTCTTTAGTTAAAATTTTTTTTCTCAATTTTAGTTTTACAAAATCTTGTACTAATAACTAAATTATTAAAATCGATCGATCTTAGTGTTTCACACACAGATTCGATTGCTAAGCGAGTTAAAGATGTTAGTCGTTCGTCCAACATCACTGTTCTGTACATATTTTTTTTTCTTTTAAAAACTAGATTCTTTTAATCAAAAAATTAAAATTTTGTCCTTAATGTAACGGGGGCCCCTATTTCTGTGGGGCCTGGGGCTATACAGCCCTCCCTAGCCCCCCCCCCCCTTAATTCGGGCCTGCCAAGTGCCAATGACTTTCACAGCCTTCACAGTAGTGTTGCTAGCAGGAACACGTTTTTTATATTTGTAATTTCTTTATTACATTTTAATTACATTTTTGGTAATTATACAGAATACGGGCCTCACCTCCGATTTTGATCTAATTAGGCTTATTCGACGCGTTTTCACTCAAAATGAAAGAATCCGGAAGAAATTTGTGGCGCTCGACCTCGTGAACCGAGATATTAAGCGTTAAAGTTCGAGATTTTAGAGGTTAAGATATCTGTCACTGCTTTAGAAACACAAAAACACTGCTTTAAAAATACAAATTCAATGCTTTAAAAAACAATTCAATTTAAAACAATAGTGGAGCCTCCCCCCGCAGGGGGGGGGGACAGAACCCACTGCATCCACGCATACACTTTTAACGTAGAAGTAATATGCGTGGATAACCCCTAAAATCTCGAACTTTAACGCTTAATATCTCGGTTCACGAGGTCGAGCGCCACAAAAATTTCTTCCGGATTCTTTCATTTTGAGTGAAAAACGCGTCGAATAAGCCTAATTAGATCAAAATCGGAGGTTAGGCCCGTATTCTGTATAATTACCACATTTTTTTACTTATTATAAGTCTATATAAAATAATTGTGTATATATCTCTCTATAAAAATTTAGTAACTCATCTGGAGGTTCTAAAGGTACCCACATTCATGTGAACTTGATATTTAACGCGAGAAAACGCATCCCCGCGGTAGCTGGTCACACTGTCACCCCTTCGTGTTTGCGCGTCCGTTGGCAGACCTGGCTGAGATCGTCGGAGCAGGTTGGGAGATTGGAGCTCGGAACGAGGAGAGATTGACCAGAGCTGTTGTATGAGCGAGCGGATCGTATAACGCATATCGTATCCCCGCAGTGTGCACTGTGCATCGACGATCGGTGGAGCTGGAACGACAAACGAGTGGTGATATTACATCCATATACATAATACGCGAGCGCTGGCGGTGAACGATATCGAGACTATCATCGTCGTCGTCATCAAGAGTGCGTGCTGCGTGTAGCAGTTGGCCCAAGCCTGGTCTCGCTACAGAGATGCCCCTCGCCGTTCGCGATAATTGCGACGGAGCGAACGTGACGGCGACGACGACGTGCCGGAAACCCACCGTCCCGGCGGGGATGTGAGCGAGAGGAAACGCGCTCGCGAGAGCGCCGCGCGGCGTCGTCGTCGTTGACTACCAGCAACCACGGCGACCTGGCCGGCCGATCTCGAGGGGTAAGAGACGCGCGTGTGTTGTTACCGTCGTCCCTGTACGCGGTGTATACGAGCGACTCGCGTCCGCAGGAGGCGGCGAGCCCGAGCGGGAGCACGATGGCGGACTTCGACGCGATCTACGAGGAGGAGGAGGAACACGAGCAGCATCTGGAGGAGCACTACATCGCGATGGTGCCGGACCCGATCGTGATTCGCGGGGCTGGCAACATGACGGTGTAAGTTTTTTTTTTCTTTTTTCTTCGCGAAACGCCCACTCTCCGAGCCGCGCGTCCAGCGAGTTCTTTGTTGTCTGGAAGGGCGCGGGGGAGGGGGGGGGGACAGGTTCGCGATTCCACAAAGAAGCTAGCAAACAAAGCCATCTGATCTCCTTCTCCTTAGTTTCGATGTTCTCTGCTGGGCAATACGTCTATGTCTCTTTCGTTGTTGTTTCGATGTCGCGAACGATGTCATGTTGTTTTTTTTTTTTTTTTTTTTCCCTTTATGATTAGAAGAAATGCATATTTGGCAATCTGTGAAAAACTTGTACAATTAAATTATTGTTTACCTTGGAGTCGAGCCAGCAACATTTATATTCCCACTTTGTTCGAAAGAATTTTAAGGATAAGTTTCGTCCAGGTCGCTAAGGAAAAAAAAAAGTAAAAATGTTATCAATTTGTGTGATTTTTCTTTTCACAGATTTGGTCTCAGTAACCGTTTCGAATCGGAATTTCCCAACGGCCTCATGTCCCGCGTGGCTCCAGAAGAGTTCAAGGCGACTGTTATGAGAGTGAACAGTGTATTAAAGAAGACTTTACCTGTTAACGTTAAGTGGTTATTCTGTGGTTGTGTATGCTGTTGCTGTACTCTAGGATGTTCACTGTGGCCTGTCATTTGCTTGAGCAAGAGGGTGCGTATTGATTGTAAGGCAATCTAATTTATAACTCTCTGAATTGTTTAAAATGGAATCTCACTCTGAAAAGTAAAAATTGAGCCAATCTTGGAAAAGAGTAGTTTAATTTTCAATCTTCAAGAGTACGATACACTCTAAGAGTGTATTTCTTTTAGAGAGCAGAGATTATGTATTTCTACAAAGAACACTTGTATAATTTAGTGGGTTTAATTATATTTTAATATATTATATTATATATACAAAGCATTAAAATAAGAATATCTTTCTAGACTCAGCATTCGTTAAACAAATTGTTGGAATGGGAGAATAGTAGGCTCTACCATAAACTCGGTTTACATTGGAGGTTGGCAAAACAGAGATGCGACAGCTCCTCCATGATGGAATATGTAAGGCACTATACAATTATTAGATTTGGTAAAATTTTGACAGATGTAATTTCAATGACATTGATTTCGGTTTTCTCGACATTACAGGTTCTTTTGATTGAATTTATTCCAAAGATTCCAATCTATAGGCCTGATTAAGCAATGGGTAGTCGTGCAATTAATAATATGTACAATGCAAATAATCAGCAATGTGCAATGTGCAACTGACATGCAGAGAAGATAAAGTGCCGCTATGATGATATAGATACTTTCCTGGTACTTATGTAATGCATATTTTTGTAAATATTCTGGGTAGGAATGCACAGTACAATAATTCCACGTAACAGAGAATAGATCACATTTTGATCATAAAAGAAAAAGGCAGTTGCTAATTTTTCACAATTAATTTAAACTAAAAAAATTTATTACGGACAAACCAAATGATTATTTTCTCTGAAATTTTCTATTCTTTATACACGTTTGAAGTAGATGCGATCATTTTCTATATTCTTAAATCTTTTGCGCTGAAAACTACTCGACAGCTTCATTTATTAATTGCAAAAATAATCTCATCGGTTTTTTTTATCTGTGTTCTTTGTAACGTTTGGTAATCTGTACTCGTCAACTAGAATTTAAGCCTTTAGGTAAGAAATTAATCTGATTCAGTACAACGAATATATTGAAGTATGGATAATAACGTTAAAATGAGTCACGCTGATTAATCTGTCTAATCGTGCATAATGCTACGAGCACGCGCACTCATATTGTACATACATAGAAACTTATTTTAACTATAGGTTAATTTCTTACCACCGTGATATTAGAAAGTATGAAATGTAAAGCGCAACTTTACTTTCTGATACAAGTTTCACAAAATATTTTAACACGGATAAAGCATCCGTGAAATGAAGACGAATACGTTATTACGCGCGATTAAGAGATACTGATATAGATTTTAGAGAAAAAAAATATAGATTGCAATTGCCGATAAATACGAAATATATATCGATGAGATAAAATTTTAATTGCATCAGTCTATAATAGGGCAAATAAATAGTATAGAGCTGTAGAATAGCATCAGCGCAATTATTGGACACAGAAGGACATAAGGGAATATTGTAGAAAAAACTGCCATGAATGAGCTCATTAACTCTTGCTTTTTAATGAAAAAGTCAACGGTATCACTTTTTACACATACGGCGCTGCATAATCTTATGTCCGATCGCATAACTTTAGGTGAATGATTAACACTTAGCGCACGGACATTTCTGTCACATATCCGTTTTTTTTCTTTTTTTAAACTAATGTTAAACTAGTCCTAAGAAGAATGGTGAAATTGCTTATTAATAAATTTTAATTTTAATAATACATTTTAATTTATTTAAGTGGCACTGCTATCAGTACTGTTTATTCTTGTTAATATATATATATATATATATATATACACATACTATATATATAAAATATATACTGTTTCTCAGAGATAAAACTGGGATAGGATTATCCGATGAAATATCAGAACAATGTCTCCCATGTAAAGGAACTTTGTTGTGTAGGCACTATTTTACATTGCAGTTTAATATGGTTCCGCACTATTTCTCTACTAACAACTTGTCTAATATGTGATAATGCGGCTGTTATCAACTCCGCTTTTGCACTAAAGAAAAAAAAAAGTCAAGCAAATTTACTCATCACCAGACGCCCGCAAAACAATATGGTTATAGAAAAATATGCAAAAACATGTAAAAATACTGCAAGTGTTTCTGTTGCTGTTCAGTGGCTGTGATCGAGAACAAAAGACTAGTTTTGAATTTGAATGTGTATCGCAAACAGCTACACATAATGCCCGTGCTTTATCTTATGCGGTTCTACACGTTTAAAATCTTTTATAGAATATCAGATTTACTCTGTTTCTCTAATATTTGTACTTATTCTGTATAATAATTAAGTCGAAGTAACAAGCGTTTTGCATTAGAGGTGGTCTGTGTCATATAGATTAATAAGAATGCTCTATTGCCATATCTAATTTCAATCATACATACCGTAGGTATAATCCATTTATCATTAATATCTTAAAAAAATAAAGCAAACAGAGCTATTTATATAGATTCTTATTTCACTCGAGGAAAATATTGTGGAACGATTGTACTCTTAATGATCTGTTGAATTGTTGATAATATGTCGAATGATAAGGGCGACATAAGCTATCATAAAAATTATATTATCATATTTTCGGACATGTGTGTAAGAACGAATTGTTATACAATTATTATTTTTCCAATAACTTTACAGTGGGCAGAAGTGTCGATATTTCTGTTACGTAATGTCCTAATCAATCCATTGAACAAATATTGAATTACATATAGAAATCGATATACTGTGTAATGGTACCATTGCATTCTAAACTGTGCTTTCTAAACTGAATATCACAATCCTCTTGTGGTAGCGTATAATAAAATAAGGGCTGTGTTAAATTGGTCAAAGTGAGAGACGCATAATATGGTTCTAAACTAATTGCTTAAAAACAATTTCGGTATATGTTTAGAAATGAAGATTACTTAACGTGTCGACGAATAGAGACAGATTTTATATTCCGTTTACTCGCATTTTCTTTTAAATACTAAATACGGTCTAATTACACTTTCTTGAAATATGTAAGTACACCAAGTATCAGAAGAACACATGTAATGTTAACTCAGCTTGAAAGTAATATAATTACGCGTACACACTTAGTTCATTAATTTATCAATATTTTAGTACACAATTATTAACCAGGTATATAAATTACCAGCTAAAAAATTAATTAAGTCTCTATATGGTTTATATATGTATACATACATATATTATATCTCTACGAGAATATTTACATGATCTTTCCTTTGCATAGAGAGCCATAGACCATGAACTGTGTATGGTAAACTCGATGAAAGAAAAACTAAGGAATTGTTTTCCGTCAGTGTTTGTTTTATTATTCTGCAGGTGCGCGCGAGTGAATATTTTAGATAAATATATTACAATACAAAAAATAATAATAACATGAATCATGGTAATTACAATGTACAAGGAAATAATTATAAAAACTAAATGCTTATTTCAGATACAAATAAATTATCTGTAAATAGATAATAAGCTATCTAGATTTATAATAAGCTATCTAGATTACAACACTATGACGATTTATAATTTATATATAGTTTGCATAGTACACGTAGATATATAAATGATTAATATTTTATGCATAACTTTCCTTGGACATTTGGTTTAATGATGAAACACTCTCTCTCTCTCTCACCTCGGAAATTATGCATTTTAAGCAAATATACTTCTATAGTCTAAGATTGTTTTTCAACTCACACAATTGTTTTGCAGAGAAGCTTTTGAAGAAGCTCAACTAATATCATGCATGTTGAATGTATGAATGGAAATATCTTCGAAATTCTTCGAATTGCTCATATCATTTAACGCATTACATACCTTCATGAATGTCCACACATCTATAAATATATGAACATATATAACATAACACTCTCTGAGTTATAAAAACAAACATATGTATCGCAAGGAGACCAATTATTCGCGAAATTGGTTTGCTTTTTTAATCTTTCATTTATTATTACTTGAGAGATTAAATATATCACTTTAAGGAGCAAAAATATTTTTTCGGTAAGACGGTTTTGCGTGTGAATTTAGATAGATATTGACATTAAAGCGCATAAGAGTGTAATAATAATGTAAATAGGATGATGGATTTGTAAGGAAATGTACGGCGAATCGAGGTTTATAATATCGACGATTACATTGCGGAAGATCAGAGGAAAGGAATATATTTTTGATAGAAGAGAAATGTAAACGTAATGATTATCGGGAAATTTGAATATAAAATTTGGCGTTGAATTTATGTTCCAGATTGAATATTTTTTTCATGTAAATTACGTGTATCACGAGGATAATCGGGAAGATATCGGCATAATATACTAATCGATATTAAATTATGTAACATCGCGCACGCGCGCGCGCGCGCGCACACACATCATATTACACGTTTACATTAAACTAAATACATTAGTTACATTAGATGTAACTTGCCAAAGCATTTATTTACCTAACATTTTAAAGTTAAAGTCAATAGGCAAATTGTAGTTGCAATTTTTGGCGTAAAAGCGGTTAATAGTGAAATCATTATCAGGCTGTCGTAGTTTCAACATGTGCCTTTTACTCGTGAACTTGTGTGAATCATATAAATGTAAATATTATATGTTAATAATATATATATAATATATATATATAATATGTTAAGAAATATATTTGTATAGAATGAGAGTGGTTCCTATATATAAATACATATTGCGCATAAATAAAGTAACTACTCGCAAGCTCGCGATATCGTTGCACAAGATTACATGACGGATCGAAATAGCATATCATCAATTCACGCAGTGGATAGAAAGCTTTCAAAGCATCATAATATTGAGATGCAGAAATGTGAGATATATATATATATGACGTAATGAAATATACGTAAATATCATTTCGAAGCTTTTGATTAACAGTCGATACGACGCGATTTGTTATACGATGACTAATTGTTTTCCGCTATGATTATCTTTTACACGCATCATTTGTTAGCAATGTAAATTTGTGTAACTGTGTTAACTGTTTTTCAGTTTGTGAAAAATAAAATGTACAATTGTACGATAGCCGAATATATTTCAAGCTCATTGAATTCCTTTTAATCGATATTCTTTAGCGCGACTGCAAATTAACTGTAGTCTTTCATATAATCGTGGGTATAAGCTTTTATTATCCAGATTAGACGTCGACTGGAATTTTATATACATTATATATATATGTATGTATATAATAATTTCGATGTTAATGTCCTCCCAGTGGAGCAACGTCCAAGCAAACTGCTTACTTTCGAATACGTCATGTTATGATAATTGACAACAGATGCTCCGCAGCTTCTCTAATTAAAAAAGCCCATTAGATTGTTAGTCGTATCTGTGCTACAGGACAGATAATTCTTCTTCGGACAGAGTGGTGTCAGAGGAGACACGAATTTCTCACGATTCTTGCACGTTTGGTGCAACATGATTTTGATACACAATAAAAGTATCCGTGCGTTGATATTCGTCGCGAGTATCCTGTCAGTGAATTCTAACGAGCTCTTCTTGACGTACAATGCTTCTCTCAGGTAAAAATGTTTGAGGATATTAAGTGTATCATCTTTGAGTCTCTCCGTTTTATGTTTTTTAAAGTAATCGAGTTTCAAAATTTAGGAATAAAAATTAATAAATATTCTCAGCTTATATTAAATTAAAAATTATAAAAAATAAATATACTTCCCAGGTCAAATAAATAATGAGCTATATTTGTTGTTACTATTCAATAAATTTATTACAATCAATATAAAATTAACTCGGAACGTTTCGACTTTACAAAGTCATCCTCAGCCGCATAAAAAACCCCAATCTAATTAATACGCTTACATATATAATAGTAACAACAAATATAGCTCATTATTTATTTGACCTGGGAAGTATATTTATTTTTTATAATTTTTAGGAATAAAGTAAAGTAAGTATATAGACGTAGAAAAAAAACGAGTTTTTTTTTTGCAATATTAAAAAATTTAGCTGCATCAGATCTGAAAATAATTTTGTTGACCCTTCGTAATTATATGGAACACAAAGCGGTTGCTAGAATGTCAAAAATTGTTGCAGCATTATCATCATTGAACGTTGTACACAATTATTTCGATAAATTCCAACAAAATTATTTTCAGATTTGTATCTAATTAAATTTTTAGATATTTCAGCGAAACTGTCTTTTCTCCGTGTATATTTTTGTATTAATATATATAATTTACTATGTGATACATTTTATTAATTTTGTATCGCAACATATCCTACATATATCCCTTAAAATTTCAGAATCGTTCCGAAGTGTCCCTTGCCGATAACAGTTTTGGATTTTATTCGCAATACCAGTCAGCCTGATTTAGAAACTAAATGGCCCTGCGAGGTACGCTCGTACTGGTTATCGTTACAGCCATTCGTTAAATTCGTCCGTTTCTTGCTCCGCTACGTGACGCCATTTATTATAATCCTCGGTAAGGAACATCGCGATGCGCATCTTACAATTCTCGACTGTTCTCATACATTGTTGTAACCCACTTCGTACAGGTGTATTGCTAAATACTGTATCTTTTAGTATGTTGAGCGCACCTGTGCTATGTGACTCCAATTTGTCACTGTATCTAAGCGCGCTCGCTATATCGGACAATGGAGCGTTAATATTCAATTACGCCGTCAACGTCGCAAAGTCACACTCCACGTCCGTAAACGATCTTTTTATGGTAAATGCGTTTGATTAATTTTCTCTTGTCGCATAGAAATTCCCGTCACAAGAAATTCGTTCATTCGGATGGAACAAGATCGATTTGGTTGGCTCTGTTTAATAAAAATAACTATTCGCCAATTCGTATAATTTCAATTTGTTCTTCAAATTGTTCCTTTCAATTGGATCAAGGTCTTCCTCAATTGATAGCCCTCTGAATAAATCTTAACGTCAACTGAGGAAGACTTATTTAGTAAAGGTCGAAATCTGAGGAAGTCTATTGTATTGTACGGTGATACCAACCGAAAGGAATTGTTTGGAAAAAAAAGGCTATTATTTCATCGGTGCCTTAGACTCGATTGATTATTGATTTCTTGAAATCGAAATTATAACGATTATTTTTATTCAGGGTTGCCACAAGTTAGGGTTGCCACAAATCAGGAAAAACTCAGAGAATTTAAAAATGTATCAAGGAAGTCAGGAAAAGTCAAGGATTTAGCAAACTTTTCTGGAAAAATAAAATAGCTGTAAAGAAATTTAAAACATCTGTTTAGCTCGGTGTCTGTTTCATTTATATCACGGCTCTATACAGTTATTAAAGTCAAGGAATTGATCATTTCTGGAGAAACTTATCCTTATTCTGAGTCATGATCAAGCATTTGTGGAAAGAGGATTTTCAATAAACACAAAGAATGTATTATTAACACGACTGGTTATCTTCATGTTAATTGTAAGATTATTAAAAATTTTTTCGCATTGTTAACTGCGTTCGACTCTTTATAGCCTTTTAATTGATATTTGTTAATTTGTTTTAAACAAAAAGAGTCCACAACTAGTTTATATATATTTATTAAGATTTTTTGAAACAAAAGGAATGTATTGTTGAAAATCAATCACCTATGTCTCTAATATCTCAGAGACAAGTTTACGATGGTCTTCAGGCTGCTAGTGGTCTCACTAAACTTACGATAGATAAAAAGATGATTTTATTTTACCGAAATGCGAGGCATTGTATATGGTAAAGCATTGGAAAAGCAGCACTTTGAGAAAGAACAAAAAAATGCAAAGATTGCTAAAAAAGGATCTTTGTTTAAAAAAATTTCAGAATTGAAGACTAAGAAGGCAAAACTTTTGACAGAGAAAACTAATGAATTAAGTGCTCTTGATGAAGAAATAACGTTACTAACATTAACATTTGATTAAGAGGCTTAATTGTTCAATTTTTTATGTTGCAGTATTTAAGTTTTCTTTAAGGATTTGAAATTTTAGTTTTTATGTTAAAATGCTAACGTAAACTTTTAGAGATTTAAAATGCTTTACTAAGAACATCGAAATTTTAAAGTTGTTTGTTCTTTTGTTTTATATAAGAAAGTTCTATGTCACTTATGAACATAAGTGAATAAAATAAAATGTTAATTTTATATTTTTGTGACGTTTCTTTCAAATATGTTCACCTTTATAATAGCAGATTGTGAGATTTTAATAAACAGGACGTAGTTTTGATAAAAAATAAACTATATTCATTGATTTATGTTCCTTATATTCTAAGTTAGCAATAAAAAGAAAAATAGGAAGAGGAAAAGAATCATGTTCATAAAAGGAAAAAACAAAAAATACTACTAACTTAATTAAATGTAGTGTAATTTAATTACACTGTTACGTTAAATTGCTCGATCAACAAAATATTTAACAATTTTGAAATCAGAAAGAAAATACAAAAAACATTTCAAAATATGTATTATTGAAAATAAGGGAAAATTATAAAATTTTATCTCTGGACATCAGGGAAATGTCAGGGAATTTTAGGATGAAAAATTTGTGGCAACCCTACCGTTATTGTTGTATTGGAACTTTCTCTCGCATACTTTAAATATCAAGTAGATTATTTTTTACTTCAGAAGCCAAGAGTTAGCACGAAAGTTCAGTTATAAAAATAGACTTATTGTTAACACATGTTGATTGTCATGGTAATTTATTTAATCGGTACCTGATTTTTTAATGATATCTTCATTTATTAGCAATCAACATTTTTGTTTGTCAAATACGAATGCATTTATACAATATATTATTCTGTTTTCATTTCTTTTTGCAACAAATGCTTTTTTTCAATACACGTTAGTGATATTAATATCCCATATGAGAATATTTTGATATCTTTTTTTACGCAATGTTTTATTGTTTTATACTTATAATATAATAATAAAAATTCTGTGTGTATACGATTAAAAAAAAATAATTTCCGAGCAGGTAACGTGTAAAATTCATCTCGATAAATCTTGGAATGTTAGGAAAAGAAAGTGGATTGCGAGAGAATATCACACTTTTGCACGATACGCTCAGGATAACTTTCTTGCAGAACAGCAAATTCTTATGCGGCGCGAATTCCGTGAGCATGGAATTTTTTCAATTTACATCGACCTGGCTGATTGTCGCTCTCACATGGACGCGCGTCATCGCTGTGATGTTTCCATTCGGAGCCCGCGACCAAAATCGCTCCGCGATTACGATTATCACCAGCCTAGTCTGCATAAGCTTCACAATATCCTTAACAAAGCTGTACTCTGGCGGTAAAGCGTATCTACATATATACATCATCGCCTTTCTTCCTTCACGAATCAATTGCGTTACTATACAATTATGTATGATATTGTTCTCTTTTCGTGGATGAATGCTGACTTACGCTGATTGCAGGATACGAAACCGACAGCGTTTTTGAATTTGTACCGTGCCAGAAGATGAAGCCATGGGGCAGCGCTATGTACTTTTACATCGCCCTGTCCACGTGGCTGCCCTTGCTTTTTATATCGATCGGCAATCTGTTACTTTTCGTTCGTATGAGGAGGTCTTACAAGATTCACAACGAATTAACTCGTAAGTCTTCGTCGCGATCATCGATCGTCATCGTACGGGAGATTTAACAGCGTGACCTTCGCCTGTAGATAATTTTAGATACAGAAGCAATAGGACAAATAATTCAAGTAGAACGTTGCTCGCGGTATCGATAGTACATTTGATCTTGCTGCTGCCATTGGGAATTGTCGAAACATTGGAACTTTATTGGGACGTGATTTTAATCAAACATCCTAGTAATACAGGAGATAACGAGAGATACATACACTGGTAAAATATCTATTGAACAAAATACAAAAATTGACATTAAAAATGTTTTTCATGTTACATTGTTTTCAAATTGTTTTTCTTGCGATATTTTTTATGTAATATATTAGGTGTAGTAAAAAGAAATCCATTATTTTTGCATGAAATCTATTGGAAAAATAATGGATTTCTTTTTACTACACCTAATATGATACATAATATTTATATTGATACAATTACAGTTATTATACTTTATTTTATAATAAAAAAAAGATATATATGTATATATAGACATTTTAATATGGCGGTGTTTTTCAGGTTGCAAGAGAAGATGTTACTGAAGTGGTGCCACGGCCTGCTCTTTCACATATATCACTGGAATTTCGCAATAAACTTTTTTCTGTATTACCTTACAGGAAATAAATTTAGAAATGTCGTTACGCAAACGTTGAAAAATTATACACATCTGTCGTGTCACAAAAGTCTTGCGGTGCAATACATGGAGTAGCTGTCACAGACATTTTACATACAATCTTTGCATTACGTTGCTAACGGAACTGTTGTACGAAGCAAACAATTCAATAATGTAGCAAATAATTCAATAATATTCAATAATAGAAATAATTGCAATGAAAGAGACAGTAACGTTGCCTAATTTTGTAAAAGCAAAGTACATTAGGAAGAAAACTCTTCGATATAGGAACGTTGCATTATACATATACCTACATAGATACATCCGTTTCAAGGATAAACTCGACAGAAATGATATGTACACATTCAACTCGAACGTGATAAATAATCGTCTTTCTCTTGATTATTTTATATACATATTCATCGTATCTTTTTTAAATTGATCCCGGAAGTCAGTTCTCAGGAAGTAAAAATGATACTCGGGCAAGTTAATTTTTTTTTTTGCACTTTATTTTGTTTACACATGAAATGTTTACACACTAAACATTGCAAAATATCACATTGCGTATTAGGCGTCTTCTGTATAACAGCGTTCTTAGAATTAAATAGCGATTTAATTACATGTAAAGATGATTTGTTATTACATTTTAACTATAACTTACATTTTAACTATAACTTCCATTTTCGTCGCTATCATCATTCGGCTTTTCTAGTCTTATAAACTAACGTTCTGGTCCCCATGCAAATCTTTGATGCAATCTGGGATATCGTGTTAATACTGTACTAACAAAAATTCCGAGCAGAGTACAAGAATTAAATGTACTATTAGAACTTGTACCACTATTCTCAAATCAAATACGAAATAACTTAAGAGCAATATGTAAAGTTCACTGCTGATTTTGTTTTTTTTTCTAAAACTTAGCTAGTGACTTGCATTATGAAATATTCTAATTCAATGTATATGCTAAATTAATTGTATCAAACATAATTACACAACTTGCGTATGAACATGATTAAGTATACACATATACAATAATAATTACTCATTTTAACAGTAGATTAAATGAACAGTTATCTAAACTACGTAATTGTTTTTCTCCCTCCCTCCCAATCAATTATGCATTCACATAATATACATTTACAATTGTACCACGTTGGTAACTTTTACTGAAATAAATTCTAAGTTCTAGAACAAAAAATACGTGTGTAATACAATACAGTTATATAGATATTCAACATATTTATTTATATACTAATATAATCATCTTTAAATTGATAATTTATATTTAAAGAAAATCTCAATTTATATTTCTCATAAATATATCAAATAATTTCATAACTTTATATCTAACAATAAGATTAGATTTTCGAACACAATATACAACGAAAAAGTTTTGTTTTTATGCTAGATCTCACTAAAAAGTATTCCAAAATAGTATATCTATATCAGTGAAATTATTTAACAGAGACTGTTATTATATATATTATTTTTCATTTGATTGTTTAGAGATGTCTACAAAAAACGAACTTCTAACGCTTGGGAAGGTAATATCTTAATCAAAATGTATCATTTACATTAGTCAATGTTAATAATTTGTAGATCTTGGCAGAGATCTGTTATTTTATACTTTATACACACACATAATAATTTATTTAAATTATGATTAAATATGACTATATCTTCTGTACATGCCAAAAAATTTCAAATGTATGTTTGCCAAAGTATGTCTTTATATAAAATTTCTTTATAAAAAAAATAGATTTTGAAATATTTAAAGTAAATTTTCAAAAACGCAGATATACAGAAATTCTCAATTACACAATAAATAAAAAAAAATGAATGTAGAAATATTTTTTTATACTATTATAGAAAAATATAAGACATGTACAAATGTGAAAGTTAAACTCTCAAACATTAGATGCGAGTATAAATATCAAACTAAAAATAAGATAAAAACGTGATTCACTGTATATGGTTTTCGTAGTATCCTTTACAAAATTTTGCAAACGGTATAAGGCTTGAAAGTTTTAAAAAGAGTAAGCTAAATGAATTCTAGATATCACCAATAAATTGCAGATGCTATTTTCTAATTCCTAGAGACAAATATTGCAATTTCGAAATTATGTCTATCGGAACACGGCGATAAAAACTCGTATGTAAGATTCAGTCTTTTAATCAGTAAAATTTTCTAAAATTTTCTTTCTCTTTATGTGATTTGTACACGATCAAAATTACATCATAAAAAATCCATTTGTACACTTTCTCTTTTTATCACCATTTTTATTAATTTATAAAGATGTAATTAATAATTCTAAATAATGTTTGCAATACGAAGGCTCTCGTAGTAAATATTAATACAAACTGGATACAAAATATTGATTGAAAAAACGTTTAAATATTACGCGGAAGTCTGTCTATATAATTTACTGGAAATTGTCCCTTCCTACCGTTGCATTCACCGTATAACCAATCCTCCGATATCCTTGATATGACTGTAATTTTCGTTCCCTCCTGAAGTATTAGAACAATGTTAGGAACATAATAGACTTTTCATCCAATTCTTTGTCTTAATCTTTGATACCTGAAATGACAAATCGTCGCTGTTCTCTCCTGGAAAAGTGTAAAGGGCTGTGACCACATTGTCTGATAAATCTGGCAGAGGTATTTTGATGTCAATAAAATTAAGCGGGAAGATCCCTTGACGATTTCCTATTCTTCCCTCCAACCAGTCGTCGTTAACCTTCTTCACCAATTGCACAATGTCGCCCTCTTTTAAAGCTAAGTCATCTGGATGAGTCGCGGAGAAATCGTACAGCGCAATACCGTAAGGTTCATTGGAACCTCCCTGTAAATTATCAATATTAATTATAAATGCATCTTATCTTTCTTTAAATACAAGTCATACACAGCTTCAAGTTTACAACACTCACTTCAAGATCACTGCTAAATTCTGCCAAATAATTCGCAGGTAATGCCGGTGGTGGAATCGTCGGCATGGGTGGCGATGGACTGTCATTTTCTTCACCATCGTTGGACCACGCATTAGAGAAATGCAGCGTCAACGGTTTATTCATTGTACTGCTACTCGAGACTACGAAGTCGATACACGTTTCCTTAGGTATCGGTTCGAGTTTCTTAAACGGTAACTTTGGTGCCGGAGGTTTAGAAGGTTTCGCTCGGATTATCGTGGGCATCGATGTAACGAGAGATTTAGAAGTGATTAGATTGGAAGGCACTTGATTTGTTTCACGATTGTTGGAATTAAAAGAAAAGGGACCGCTGGCGACTTGAGACACGTTCGAGTAAGTGTCCTCTAGAGGCCCGAACGGATCTTGCGCTGCTGTTTTAGTCTGCCATGGGTCTTTTTGACCGAAAAAGTCAAAATCATCCTCGAAGGCACTTTCTGTTTGTGATGTATTTCCGCTGCTTGTGAATACAGATGGATTGGAGTTTCCATCACTGCCGAAACTGTCTACACTGACACCATCGCTGGAGCGTGTCGTAAATGTTGGGGATCCAGGTGGGCTGAGATCTATCAAAGATATCGTCGCGATTGAATTCGAGGGCTGCGTTGTCTGGTTTTGTAGTTGGCCACTTGGACGGAATGGAAGATGATTCTCTTGCTTCTTTCGCCCAAAGAAATTAGTCAACAGCTCCGTCGGCCTGGCCTAGCGTACAAAATAAAATATAGCTATTAATGCGTTTTTGAGGGACAACATATTTACGACTAACCGTTCCTTAATGCGAATGACATGACCATCGGAGATACTGGTAGGTTATGATACATAACTAGCATGCACGGATATATATTTTAATTATGCTTATTGTGCTACAAATCTATAATTTATATTATGTGAACTATAGATTTTCAGCATTGACAGTGAATTTCGAAACGCAGCGTTTAGGTCATAAAAATATCGCAATTGTAGACTTTTGTAGAAAGTGTTTCCTTGATTGATAATAATCCAGAAGAATAGAAATGGTTATCCACACGGTGGTTACGTCGTGAACATGTTAAACTGTTGTACACACACGAAGTAGAGACTTGTCAAGAACTAGGCACAATAAGGATAATAAATTTATAAATTACAACACTTACTGGCTTTCTCGGCTTCTGATCTTTCTGATACTGCGGATAATTGCGATTAAATTTCGGAGGTGGTGGTCGAGGAGGTGGCTTTTTCTTCTGTCCAGGTTGCGTCGTCAGGGTACCTCCGAATATATCGTTACTGAAAAAACACAAACGTTATCACAATAATGCAGAGATTAGAAAAATTCCGAACGCTGACAATCTAAATGGAAGTTTCACAGGCATTCTCGGAGATAAGAGATGTGTCTTTTGTAGTTAAATTTTTATATTCATAGCTCTTCTTTTTTTATTAATAATATTGAATCAGTATACTAACAGTATACATCATATTTTTACAACTTTTCATGATCATTATTATTGGCAATATTTCAGCTCAGTTTTATGTACATTGTGTGTGTGTGTGTGAACCTCACACATTCAATAATACTATTAGTATCAATAAGAATCGATGATACTGTTAATTGTGTGTGCTTAATTGATGGATTGTAGATTGATATAGAATACTAATTGTGATCTGGATTTCTTAATTTTCAAGCATCAGTAAAGTTCTGTGGAAAAGGATATCACTGTAGTAATAATGTTCGAGCATATGAAGCAATCTGGATCACTGCCAATATTCTAAATCGGACCATCAATATAAGCTACACATCAATATAAAGATTATGGATGCTTTCTAGCAAGAGATGACGCAGTGTAACCCAGTGAATTATTAAATTCTTGTTTTTCATCAATATTAAACACTCATTTAATTAATCAATATTAAACAAAGTGAAATAATCACTGTATTATACACTTGGCTATGAGCAGAAGCTCTGAAATTGTAAAACTCTTTAATATGATGATTGGTTTTGTCCTTAGTTCCTCACTAATGATTCTAAATGTATAAATAAAAATTGTATTAAAAAATATATCATATAAATCTTATCATTGTAAAGTTGTTTTTTTTTTTGCTGAATGCAGTCACTGTGTCTCTTCCTGGGAAACACCTATATGTATTTCGTGGATTATCGTGTTTACTATTCAGATCTATTATTGGAATGTCAACGTTTCGTGAACATAAATATACAGGTCTCTCCAAGGCAAGGGACAGCCTGATACTGATTGGCCTTTCACTCCGAAGCAATATTTAACGATGTACCAAAAGCAGAGATACATGGCTTTTGTTCAAAAAGAATGTATGAAAGCCCGAGAAACATTAACACAGGATCAATAATAGTAGGCTTATTTCATTATTTCTGCACTAGACTGTACTACTAGAATTCTCTACCTCGCTTTCGTCAAATATCAAACATATATAGCTCGTTTTAAATCCCAAAAATGTACACTAATTGAATCACAGAAGAAAACAGATCTATTGTCAGTATATTTTGGTACTGACAGTATCAAGGGCTTTTCATTTGATGGCACAAGTGTCGTTTTATCCTCGTCAATCGTTGGACGTGACGAAAGCTAGAGCTGATGCTTGTATCACTTATATCACCAAATGGAAAGTACCCATTACTGACTGTGTAAGGTCCCTGTTACACACACAGCGCACAGACGACCTTGCGGAACAGGACGTTTTACCTGGTGCTCCAGATCGGGTCTCTCTGCGTTATGCTCTGACCCGGAGGCCGAGGTGCCGTGCGCGTCGGTATCCGCATGTCTGAAAGTAACGACACAGGAGAGAATGATCAGAACTGGACAGTAGTGAGTAGGCAGTAGCCCCGGTTCTGACGCACGATCGGTTCCTCGCACACGCTGGTACGTGCGCGTTTCGCGCGCGCACGCGCGCACACACAATCGCGAAGCGAGCGCACACGTGAGCAACGCCGAGCGTATAGAGACGATTACAGCTAAAAAAAAAAAAATTTTCCAAAAACAAAATGCGCGACGGATGGAGGAACAGGACGAACGAGGGCAGACGTATATTTACGACGCACGATTGTGAGATACGCCCACTCAACGCGGCGGATATCAACAGCATTCGCGGCGATAAGTGAGAGACGTCAGACTCACACAGCGTGCCTTATCTCGCGCGTCGATTGCGGGGCGAACGCAGGCGGAATGAGCAGAGATCGTGGGGAGTTGGGGACTTGCGGGGAAGTCAAGAGTTCGCCGCGCCGCCGCCGCGATCGGCAACGACCCGGGCCATCTGTTGTTTTGCGAGAACAGCGCGGACGTACGGGATATGGGGCGCGACGCGTGTCCTGATTTCCGGGACGAGAACCCTGCTCTGACTGCCTGTGACTCGTGCGTCCCTCGGTCTCGATTCGCGTTAAACCCGGAAAACGACGACTATACTCCGCGGCCGCGGGCCGTTTATTAATCACTCACTCACCTGTTCTCACGTTCGCGGTCATGGTTTTCACTCGCCGCGGCACGCTAGAGTTTACGACTCTACACGGCCACGCTGCACCGCAGCGACGTCCTCGTCACGGCAGTGCGTTTCAACGACAAGTCACTTTCACATTTGCGCTGTCAACAACGACTCCGGACTCCGTGGCTCGCCCCACTCTCATCTCAACCTGCCGTGATGACGCGAAGTTTAAATGTCTATATAACTTTTTTAATCCTGCTTTGTTTATCTATCACTCTGCACAAATTGTGGATTTCTGTGTGTATGTACTCAATAAAGATGTGTATGTGCATGTATTACGAATTTTATACGTCCATTGCGGTTGATTGCGATTTCAAAGTCACCTTTTTTGTTATATAAGATAAAATATTTGTTATTAATAAAAAAATTCGTACGAATTATAATAAATAATTTATTAATCTATGTCTCGCGAATATGTTTTCCACGATTATTGCTATCATCATGGTGGTAGTATAAAGGTGTGCAATTATGCGCAGGCATTTTTCGCTGGCCAATGACGGAGCCTGACTCAACTTCGCCATCTTGAATGACTTCTAACGGGGGAGATTTTTAAACGAAGAAACGCAAAATATTATGCGCATACAATTAAATAGCCTTATTGTTTATACGTATCGCCGAAATTAAGAAAATTTAATAAAGAGAAAATTAAATATTAAGAAAATTTAATTTTTTTTGTTAAACATTAAATTATTTTAACATTAAATTATTACAACATTAAATTATTATAATATTAACTAAAATTAATAAATAATATTAAGTAACATTAAATAACAGGTTTAACAACATTAAATAACAGATAATACATTAAATAACAGATTTAATATTAAATTACAGATAAATGTTTTATTAATGATAAATGATAAATATTAATGATAATGCGATGTTATTATAATGATGTTATTATAATGATAAATGATAAATATTAATGATTAATGTGTTATCTGTTATTTAATATTAAACAGATAACATTAAATAACAGATTTAATATTTAGATATTTTTCGATTAGTAAATTTTGACATTTTTTTATTATGTTTTATTTTAAATATAATTATCAGTGAAAATTTTTTTATTAATATTTCTAACTCTTATGTATGTGCGTGTACTAAACACAATAATACTTCTCGTGAGTATATTTATCATTTTTGCCTCCGTTCTATATCAGCTATACTGTTTTAAAGATCCATGGATCCTTACGAATCGAGATTTTATGGAAATCTTCAAATTCAGTATTCACAATTTTTGCAACAACGAGTAATATAGAAGAAGGGCTAATCAAATGTCCTCTCGAAATGTAATTAATCCAATCGACTTCTGGATCAATCAGCAACTCAGTACAAATACCTAAAAATGGATATTTGTGTTTGAATCGAAATGCTACGTAACCAGTGATATACTTGAGCCCTTCGTTTTGAATGTCATCCGTAACATCTAATTATTCGACTTCATGTAATAATGCCAATTCTTTCAGGAGTAGGAATATAATTTAAGGAACATAGAATATTAGTGTCTATAATAGAAGGTGAAACATATAATATATATATTATAAGTGGATATATTTTGATTTATGTAGATATATTAATATGTTATATATGTTTTATATGTTTATGTTTATTATTTATTATATAAATAAATGTATTATTTATTTATTATTTATTTATTATTTATTTATTTACTATATTATACTTTATTTATTTATCATACTTATATTTTATATTTTTATTTTGAGCTTTACCAAAATCTCTCTGTATTCATTTCATGTGAAGTATTGGCTTCCTTATCGTGCTGCAATTCATTTTGAAAACCACCACACTCAATGTCATTTTCAACCAGTGGTTCTAAGTTCAAATCATCGTGGTCGACAATGCCGTTGGTCAGACAAGTTTCCTGAATCGAGTTATCATGAGCACTGGTATTGTTTCCCTCAGTAAAGATGTTCACAGAATGTTTCCCCAATGTGTACCACCGAAGCCTGTAATGAATACCTAATGCTGTAGGTCTATCGTTTACTGCGCCCATAGCTCGTAATATGTAGGAAAATAGATTTTCCAAGACATCTTGATTCAACCGGTTCGTTAGTACATATAACATTTTAGCATTATTTGTGTTAAATTTTTTCCTCAAATCATCATACAAATTTGCCAACGATGAGTTACAGATGAGAATGCCTTTTTGAAATGGTAATAAAGTTTGTCGGTTACCAACTTTCATTCCTTCTACTATAGATGTTACTTCAGCAAGAAGTTGATTCTGTTGCAAAATGTTAATATCATATAAGCATTTACTCCAGGATGAGATCCATATTTAGAAACACTATTGAAAAGATCGAACCAGTCATTAAACAGTTTTAAAAATTTAGCCGTTGCAGTCCATTCTGGACAATTATCCATTAATACTCGTAAACCACACCACTCATTGCTGCATTTGTTGCTAAAAATAGTTGTGTTGCGAGTATCACATTTTGGCGTTGTGGTCCTTGGGCATCCAAATGCGTTTGCGATAACTTATGTACAATTTTTAAATCGGTACTGTTGATTTGTAACAATCTTTTCAAAGCTGCTGAGGTAACAAAATGCCCATTTACATGTAACCCGGAATCAAGGAAATGATTCCGAAGTAATTTCAACAGATGAGGGACGTCTAGAAAAACGTGTACTCTTACATCTTCGTCGCAGGGATATTGAAAGAATGTTTTAGTATTTTCGTTGATGTCCAACTTTTTCAACAAATTTTGATTTGAAAGTCCCAAATCACTAGTCATTGCGTATACAGTATATAGCCACTGTTATAAAATTGGGTAATTATGTCCAACAATATTTCTTTTGTGATATTCTGATCAAAGGCATAGAAGACGGGCTGTTTCCATTTTTTTTAAATAAACCACGAACAAGAACAACCTGGCATCTTTTATGAGGTTCAACGGCTCTTTCCTTTTTTCTGTCAATTTGAATTAGATTTGATAAATGATTTTCATCAAAACAAAGAAACGTGTTGCTCTATCCATCTCTGTCAAGCTTTGCCTTTTGCCTCTCATTACTATAGTAGAACGTCTTTTAAGATGCCTTCATCAATGTCGAAATTGGCTACCCACCTTCGAAGAGTTGACATTGCGGGCAACGGAATCTGTTTCGTTTTTCTCAAATACTTGTAAGCTTTCGGACTCACACTTTTCAAAGATATTGCAGCCGAAATATTCTCTGAAGATCAGTTAATTTTCTTATACGTCGGATTCATGTACATTTTAATTTGTCCAGACGTAAAACAGGGACTCAATATTTCTACGATCTTCTGCTTTATCTGCTTCTTATGGAATTTATCCTTCTTAGCAAATTGATTTTTTAGAGCTTTAATATTTGAAACCAAAGCTGTATTTGTCTCTTTCAGATTCTCATAGAGTTTATCCTTCACAGCTAATTGGTGTTTTAAAGCTTCAATATCCGAAACCAAGACTGCATTTATTTCTTTCAACTTCTGAATTTCATCGATTACTGACAATTAAATAAATATAAATATAAATATCACACTGCAATATTTGGACGATATTGCGGTAATACTGCACTGCAATATTTAGACGACATTGTAATAATATTGCAGAATGATATATCACGTTGTAATATCACAACAAAATAACTGCAATATTACATTGTGATATATCGCAATGTAAGGTCTCAGTAGTTTTACATAATATTGCATTGTGAGTTGCAATATTATTGCAATATTATATGCTGTGTGGGAAATAGATAAGTAAATAAATAAATATATATATATATAAATATATAATGTACTTGGAACATTGTCCTCTATATATTCCATTGGAATTGCGTCACGTTTCAGCCTGATTGTTTCTAATATAAAGCAATTCTATTTAAAAGGGGAAGACTTTTTTTTTAATTGAGACACATAGAAGTTATAAAAAACAAAAATGAAAGTTTTTATTACACACAAAATATATACATGTTTCCTTAAAAAACGTATACATTCGACTAATGTGCTCTAATTACGCTTAAAACTGTGTTTTTTATATTTGTGTTATTTTTAAATCCTTTTTTAAATTTGTGTTATTATTAAAGTAATATAAGTATATATTATTTTTATAAGCATATTTATGTAAGAAAGAATCAATGAAATAATACTGATGTTAAGCGAAGACTGTTTACGATTTATTTAAAAAGAAAAATTAATCATACTTTTCTTTATACACTATACGTAAATTCACTGAAGAAAGGGTGTGTGTCATTGCGTTAATTGTAATTCTGAATGATACAATTCGTATGTCTGTCAAAAAAAGGATAAATCAGAGTTCTTTAAAAAAAATTATCGAATAAGGGAGTTAATATAAGGAATTCTTTGTTGGTTAATTGAATAAATTTTTCCAAAAAATAATCTAAAAATCACTCTAACCCCACCGAGTTGTAGCGCAATGTAAGGGAAAAGTAATAACGCAATTGAAAATAATTAATTAATATTCGGTTAAAAACTAATGCTAGAAATAACATTGCAATCGCATTGTTGCCTCCGAGCTGATTTATATTAAATAATCTATTTTTCACGTGGAAACCACTACGAAATACTGCCAGCGAAAATAATATGAGGGTCGTGAAAACACGCTGTTATCGCGCAATGATCTGATTCCGCGATGACAGGTAAGTCGAAACTCTATAATGAAAATTTTTAGTATGGAATACGGCATATGTGTGATCGAAGTTCTCATTTAATCGAAACGCTGCCTACCATGATTGCTTGATAAATAATCTTTTTTTCAACCAATGATTTCACCCCGCGTCCGGCGCGTTTCTCCTCCGGATATGTATGGAAAGAAATTTATTCCCTCTTTATAAAATGATTCTTCATTTAGTTTTGTGTCAATTTCGGTGTACAATGCTATAAAAACGTAATTTTTAACATTATTTTCATAAACACCGCAATGTTGCGACCATAGTATGTCCAATTCTCCCGAAGCATTATCTTTGCACTGCAAAGTTTTTTCTCAAGTTTAAATGAAAACGACACAAACCTTTTCTGAAGTGTTTCAATTGTTAAGCAATTACATATTTGTTTCATATATATGTTAAAAATAAAATTGGTAAGTTTTCTTCACAAAATCGTGTTTGATTCATCTCTTTTGATCTTTACCTATTGCGGAAAATTATTTAGTTTCACACACTTCCCATTGATCACTCTTTATATCTCCAGAAATTCGTATTGATCAAATAATGTTTTTCTATTAACTATGAGTGTATTCGGCTTCATGCATCGAATGTGAACCAGTATAAATGAAAAATTATGCGCATTATGTGTGAAGCAGAATACACCATCATTTATGATATCAGACTACTTACATAGCAACATGACAGAAATTAGAATTAATCTATTGAAATTGCTTGTATAAACTATCCAAAATTACATTGATGGATAAGAAAAGACGTTTTCTCGTCAGCCATGGAATATATAATATATCACATTGCTCCACCTTACTACAGGCTACAACATGCACAATATAAAATAATAAGGTATGTTCGCACCAATTATCGATCTGCTACAGTGCGTTGAGATTGACCTCGTAAAATAAATTTTGTTATATAATAATCTATTAAATTCATCTGAAAGGTAATATACACATTTTAATATTGCAATATATTTTAATATAACGCTTATTTATAATAAAATATATTTTAGAAACAAACGTTCTAATTGTAAAATTTTGAAATCGTTTTTTAACAAACAGAAATTCCATATAGTTTAATCCTTTATGGTCACTAAGGATCAAAATGAACCGAGAGTGATGTAAGTGAGTGTTTAGAAGTATTAGGCTGAACTAAACATTAAAAAGTTAAAAAAATTTAAAAGTTATAATTTTTTAAGTAAAATACCGTATTTTACGAAGTAATTACGTTTACAATTTTTTTAATGTTAAAAAATTAAATTTTGTAATACAACGCTATTATTCCATCTTTAACCAAATCAAATTGTAGACTGTAATTTTTTGAAGAGTGAGCATGGAGGGTTAATGAAAATACATTTAATTATATCTATTGATATTAAATTAAAATCAAAGCATTTATGTCATGTATTAGATATAGAAGGTTTGGATCGTATACCTGCATTAAAATCATCAGGAAGGCCAAAGCTGCGCTGTAAAACTAAAAAAAGTGTGCTCTGATTATATTTAATAAAAATGTTTGTATTTTTTAAATCGAAAACAATTCACGTAAAAAAATTTTACACCGACAGCACAAAATATTTATAATTAGTTTTGGGGGGTATATACGCAGTATATAAAATTCACACATAATTATAATAAGCACTGTGATCCAGCTTTGACCGTTATTGGCTTCCTTCTTCTTGTTTATTGTTTATAATTAGTATTCATATTACTACTTATTATACATTTTTTGAAATACTACTATATAAATATTTTATAAATATACTTAGATTATAGTGCTTTTCTAAGTACTTTCATGGATTTACTTTAATAATAAATAGGATGAATATTTCGTAATTTTTAGAATAAATGTCTATGATCAGCGTAATTTTTGAGACTACAAAGTATTAAAAACAAATCTTACAACTACTTTATAAATATTATATAAATATGGTGTAATATCTGGGTAAACATTGAATATGTGAAATCAGAATTAAATATGTGTAAATAGTTAAGTGAAAAATGAATTAAACTTATAGTGTAATTTGACATTTTTGTATGTAATAATTGATAAAAATTAAATATGAGTTTGCCCTATTATTATATACATGCGTATATTCATATCGTACTTCTATCTATTCAATGTAAAACATACCTCACGGGCCATATTATACCCAAAGTGGAAAAGTCCCATGCCAAATTTGACTTCTCTTTGTTTTATTTGCAATATAAATTGTAAAATCTAGAAGATATTAATGATTCAATATAAATATTAAATATATAGTACTACTTACGACAGATTAGACACTTGTATAAATTTTATGAAATGGCTTGGTACGTAATTAGAAGGTTATTATCACAAAACAAGAAGATGTTATATTACAATACATTTGTGAAATAACAATAACCGATTTTATAGATTAAACATAGATAACATTTTGTTATCTTAAACTCCAATATGTGTAAAATTCTAGCAACTTTTTAAAATTTTGTACTATTTTTTTATTTTACGCAATAATTAAATAAATTACCAAAATATTCAAAAATAATCCTTCACTTTGTCCTAAATTATACAATCCTATTGTTTCAGTTAAGTTAACGGCACATTGAGTATTATTCAATGGCCTCTACAGAAACGATTAAAAATAATTCAAACCAGATGTAAAAAACATCAACATTATGAATTTAACTGATTTAACATTATGAATTTAACACTACCAAAAGTATACTACATTTTAGGTACATACATTAACATTAATTGTGTGTAAAAGTTTTATAAAATATATATATATATATATTTAATTTTATTATACAACAAAGAAGTATATAGTATACTTTGTGGGACTTTCAAAGTATTATTGATAATTTTAATGTTCGCTTTTGACGTATAAAATAAAAAATAAGTTAGAAATTTTTTCTCGCCTATAAATTATACATACCTATGGTGTTATAAAGTAATGCGCACAAACATTTTTACATATATAAAAGTGTAACGCAATTGTTGCATTTTAAAGTAAAATTTATGCAAGCGTCCGAACTTCTATGTGCGTTAAAAAAATTACGCTTATAGAACAATTAAACTTTTATAAAAATTTTGTTATAATTAATTACCTGTTTACGTAAATCTTCATCGAGATTACTGTTGAACAATTTGTGAAGAATTGCTACCGTATCGTTTCTCTGAAATTATTTTATCACTATAAAAACTTCCTTAAATCATAGTAAACGTACGCCCAAAGCATAAAAAAGGATATATCAGAATATTACATTCTTCTTATTTCATAATAAAGATTCATACAATATATTATAAATGCAATTAGCCAAGTATTCCGTAACACAACACGCATAAAGTTAACAAAGTGTATAAAATTGTCAACCGGATTATAGTGAAGCAAAAGCTAGTCGCATTAAAATGAAATATTTTAGGATTAATTTGTTTTTATAGTACGGAAATTATTCGTTAAATGAATTAATAGAAATGTCATTAAATGTATTACGACTGTGTGAAAATATCTGAAAATATAAAATGATCTTGTCTTGTGACTCGATCTCCAGATCTCAGTATCGGCTGTACTAATTTTATTCCAACTGGTCGTAATCGAAAGATACCGATGATATCAAATAGTAAAGGTGTTTTTATATTTTTCATTGCGATTTTAGTTTCTTGAACATTTTTAATCTAAAGTTTGCCGATTTCAAAATTCGGGATATAACTAGTAGTATCGTTCAGAATTTAACAACAGTATACGCACATATATATATATATATATAATATTTATGGCCTGATTTATATGACGAAACACTACCATATCTTTACACATAAAATTATGTAGTAAAGACAGTTTTATACCCAATGAATAAGATTACATCATTTAGGAAAAACTACATACATATGTAACTTCATTCATGTAAATTTGTTGTTAGTGCTTATTACTTTGCTTACAAATAATTAGTAATGATTCGATTTTACCATACCTTATTGTAAATGCTTTGACACAGATAATTTAATGTAAGAAATATGATGCTTCGCTCAATAAAAATAATAACTTTCGACGATATATAGACAGCATAACGCGAGGTCCAAAAGTGTCTTTTGTCTGTAATAAATAGTGAATACATATCGATAAGTACGGAGATAGTCACTTCAAAGTACCACAGCGTTTGAATTAACATTTGAATGATGAACACTTTGTTGAGTTTACGTGATGTGATGCATAGTTGTAGATGGACGTGCCTGTAAATAAATCATAATTGCTATAATTAATTGAACAATAAGTACACGTACAAAAACTACAAAATGGATCATACTTTAAGTGTAGAATTTCATGTAATCTATAGTTGAGTGTAAATTGTATTTGGTTTAGAATGTGCGATTATTTCATACAGTTGTAGTTCATTATTTTTGTAGGCACGGGATGTGTGTGTGATTCACATCTAACTTTAATTATTCTATTTCTTTTTTTATGGTACCATAAATATTTTAAATAAAAACGGGACGTTTTTAAGGGGAACGTATTTCGGTCACGCGTCGTTTTCGTTGTAGATGGATGCCTCAATTGCCTCATATACGTATAAAGGTCATCACTTTTTCAAATATAATTTTATATCTTTATGTATATTATAATATGATTCCTCTAATTATTCTACGTGCAAAAATCAAGATAAGTATATCAAAAAACGAATATCTTACGAGTTACTTAACATTTTATGTTGATATCAGGAATATGTGAAAGTATAAAATGTCTCATGAATTATTGATATCTTAACATTATCTTACTTTTTAATGTTACCTTCTGCTATATGTAGAATAATTGAAGAAACCTTATTGTGAAAAAATCATATAATTTCATGAAAAGTAAGCGAAAGTAACCGCCATATCTTTTCGGCGCATTTATCTAAAAGTATTACGTGACTAATGTACACCTCGGTACCTTTCGAACCGATATACACGATATAAAAAAATTTTAATAATATCTGTTATTGTTGGGTTTTCGTATAAATGATTATATAAGATACATATATATTGCTTCAATTATATTTTACAAAGAGAACCATGAGAGAGAGAGAGTAGTATTCTTACATATCTAATATATACATATAGGTCACATAATAATGTCCAAAGAGGGCACGGGGGGAGAAGGTACCCTTGCCGACCTCACCCTAGACCCTAGTCTGATTGCCAACCCCCTAACAATATCATACATATTTTTCGGTACAGTACGAAATTTAAAAAGAGGGACAGTGTATGCATAAAAATATGCGCGCGCATTATATATATACGTGCAGTAATTCTTTCAAAAATTTACATTAAAATCCACACATATTGCTTGTGACATTTAGCTCTTGCTATCCGTTGACGGACTAAAATGAATCTGTTTTGCCTTCTACAATTGTAATTATTTTCGGAAAGATCGAAATAAAGTCCTTGTAATCGTTCATTTAATCGATGAAATCTGGAGCTCGTGTATCTGAATTGAGAATATAACAGATTCAGTCTTTAAGAAAAATTGAAATGCGTACAATTCGTCAATAAATAATCAAAGACAAACTAAGTGTTGACATATATACTGACCCAAGAACAGTTCCACAGATCAGAGCACTTATAGTAATTACATGATCATAATTAGTTGGCCAAGAATTCAGCCAAAGTAATTCAAATGGTATGGTTTTTAACAATGATACAGTGTGAAAAAAAGTAAGTAATACTGAATTAGTAAACAAGACTGTAATCCATCCAATTATTATTCGAATTATCCAGTTACGTAGTATTCTGTATTCCTTTGGCACACCAAGCGCTTCCAATATGTCGTCTACTATGGAGAGTTCACGTAAACATGCTTTCAATTCCTTTAAAAAAACCATGTTGGGTAGTTATACGGCATAAAATAGAGAAATGGCTGTCAAGCCAGCACCCCCGCCCCCAACAAAAAATCAAATGGCACCTATGTCAGAACTAAGTGCTACTTATTCACTAATCATGTGCCCTAATGCCAATTTTTATGTTCGAACAGTTTAGCAGAGAATCGCGATTAAAGTTGGGGGTGTTGACTTAAAGTTACGTTAGCACCTCCTTTATTGAATCATACAAAATCAAAAAATTAGTACTACAAAATTATGTGCTTTTTAAGTGCCTTCAATATCATACATCAAAATTCGTGTAACAGAAACGCTTTAAGAGATACACGTATACTATAACATATATCAATACATATTATTCGATACATATTATAACAACGGTACAAGTTTAATATGTATCGAAACAATAATTGTAATGTATGATATTGATAGCACATAAAAAAGACATAATCTTACTGTACTAATTTTTTTATTTTGTTTATGATTGAATAAAGTGATTCTAACTTATCATTAAGCTAGCACCCCCACCATTGATCGTAATTTTTTGCTAAACCGTTCGAACACAAAAATTGGCATTAGAGCACATAATTAGCACACATGTACCACTTAATTCTGGCATAGGTGCCGTTTTGATCTTTGTGGGAGGTTCTTGCTTAACAAACATAATAGAGAAACTATTATAATTTTGTACTTAATAAAGATTGCTATAACAATGTGTGGGGAAAATGTATTACATACGAATGATTCGTATTTTAATAATAATAACATAAATTAATTATTATAAAGACCAATTTTAGACGTAATATAATACAAATCTTAATTTTACCAATCATGCATTATCTACAATAAATATTATTATAAACATTAAAATTGAATGAAAAAAAAATTATAACTTCATATTTTTCCAAAATAAAAAATTTGTAATTACCAAACAATCTTTAACATTTTTAATTAAAAATTCATTTAAACATAAGTTATGAAATATTCATAGTTCAATAATCAAAAATCAAAAATTGAATTAAAGATTCATTTATATTCACAAAATACAAAAAATTACTGAATAAGAATAATCTTAATGGCTACAAGGTGTAAAACGCTGTTAATATATGTATGTCATAAGTCATAAGTTACTAACACTAGAACTACGAAATCGTCAGTTAATCTAATTATGACAGCCCTAATTGTTAATTTAGAATTGTGTCTTTGTCGATCAATAGAAATAAGAGAGCTTACTTAAATTTTTACTCTTTATATCTCTGATTCTATATTTTTTATTATTTCGCAGACATATATCTAAGTTTCTTAATACACTTTCACTTCACTAAGTGATGCACTTACCTCTTTTGGTTTTATATCCATTAATGCGTTTCAATATCATTATCCCTAACACCAAGTAACACCTTTGTATATTTTTATATTCGCTGATGATGGTCCAAACGATGAGATCAAAACGTTCGAAATTTGTATTTAAGATATTTTTGTATTTAAATTGCCAATGTTAACAGCGTTTGACTTCTTGTAGCCATTAAGAGTATTCTTATCCAGTAATCTTTTTTATTCAAATATCAAGTAATAATAGGGACTAGAAAAAAATATTTAAAAATTTTTACCTTATAACGATAGTAACTGATACATATCAATGAAAGGGCTATCAAATTACATAAATAGCCTAAGATAACGACTAATCTTGAAACATGCCAAAAATCGATGATTGGTGTAATATAATAGTATATATAAGAGCCCCATAAGGCCAAAGCATACAAACAAGAAAAATGCAGTCTGGATTGTCCAAGTGGATATTCAAATAATCCTAAACAGTGGAACCAGCTGATAATAAATAATGGTGCCATCGATGACTGTAGCGATTTTGTCATATTTCCTGGGTCGTCTGGTAGCAACTTGAATTAATTATTGCTGCGTAAAAGACAAACGTAAGTGTTTCAATACTCTTTCTATTACCTTAGAAATAGTTTGTACAGATCTTTTAAAAATTATTGGAGACTTTCTCTGTGAATGCTTATATATAAAAGGATGATGTATACATGGGTATATACCAACAAATACTGAGCGTCAGAATAAATACACAGATGACCTGGAGTAGATTGCTGATTCTAGAATTTCGTGAATTTTTCATTTGCACGTATTATCCAAGAGGACTAACGATTATAAATGCAACTATGTATTTTTGCAATATTAATTCTTTATGATACGTTCTGTAGATTACTATATTCTTTTCTTTTCGATCTGTTCGTCGCGACTCGATAATATTTTTAAAGGTCGAGGACTGTATCGACTAATATTTATTAGTATATATTAAATTTTAATTTAAGGAATTTTTCTTTTCTTTATCTCCTAAACGAATTTCCCTCGCCAAAATTATTGAGTGGCAGTCAAGAGAGAATATCAAACTAATGCGTGACTGGAAGCGATAAGCAGGGAAACGGAAGAACGATTCATTAAAAATTAACAGATCATGAAAATTTTATATCTATGACATACAACAGCGAATACTAAAGCTGTTTATGAAAAACTTCACTTAAAATATGAGAAAGTAGATGCATCATGTGTGCATGAAATGCACATATCATACATATTTTTTTTTATATTTATATCTAGCTGTAAACCAATGTAATCCGCGTTACACTCTCATACACTAAACTTAGTTTGCGTTTCTTTTTACATTTACCTTTGTATTCTTAAATTTTTTTATGTAGAATTAGCATTTAAATAAAATATTACTTTTAAATAGTATTACTATTAAATGAACGACTCATTAATTTAATTTTTTATAAAACCTCGTATCTTTTATATCATTTAACTAGAAACCGTACGTGGTTCAATCAAATCCTGATAAAAAGGATTAAGTTTCTCTATAATACATTTAGGTTGTATACGTATAACTTTACATAAACGTTTTTTGCATTAAACCTTTTTGTAAGTAAAAATTTATTTATGACCATTCGTTTGACGTCATTTGCTAAAATTCATGGCAATCGGGTGCAGTTGGCCGTTTTCGGAAGTATATTCACCAGGGATTATATGTTAGTCAATTCTCATTTTTTTATATATATTTTTAGGGCGAATTACAAATATAGTATTTCGAACAGATCGACATAGCGATGTTTTTCTAAGAGAATAAAAACACAAAGAAAATTCTAACGGGCAGTGTGACGTAAACATCACATGCGCAGATAAAACTGTTATGGCGCTAATAAAAGTACTTAGAACTCTTATGTCAAATAAACTTTCAGTTATAGTATTACCGAAACTTAAATCATAATAACAAATCTGTTATATCATAATATTGTTATATCATAATCTGTTATATCATAACATTTATGCCGTAATTGTATTATATACTAATGATACGAATTTTCGATTGCAACATGTCCAATTAAAATTAGATACAATTAATCTTGAGATCTTGAGCCCCTTAATCGGTAAAATTTATTTGTTATATATCCAAATTTTACAATTTTACACATGTACGCTATGTGAGTTTGTCATTCAAAGATCCTTTTCAATGCTATTACATTGTCACAAATTTATAACAAGAAAATTATAACTCTGAATATAAGAAAATTATAACTGTGAACTATTACATAGACATATCTACGGCAAAGATACCTGTTATTTCGAATATGATACAAAATTATTAATGTTACACGTCATTAGTAATTTGTCTGTTATCTAACCAGTTATCTACTTGCACGCGTAAAAATAGTGGAAGAAAAATTTAATGTTCGTACATAATTCATAATTTCAGAGCAATATTGTAGTCCCGTATTGTTTTCTTAAATATATTAACATTAAAAATGTAAAAAAAAACGTCAAGTATATTATTATTGTAACAAGAACTTAGCAAAAATTCGTGAAATCTACCGGAAAAAGACATTAAAATGAGAAAATAAAATGTAATAGATAGCCTAATATAATAAGAGGCGCAGAAATTGAAAAAGTATTTTTACCTCGATAACAAGTAGAAAATCATAGAGACAATCGAAAATGAGCAAGATCTACAGCAACATACTTGACGCGCCCGTTTTGTTCATAATTGTAATCTTAGAATAAGAATTGTGTACATCGAATATATATGTATGGTATATCCTTCCTTTTTATAATATATTATTTTTATAAGAAATTTTATTTCATATCTTTATTTTCATCTAGATTTATGATTTTATATATTTTAACGAATCTTACATGTTCTTTGTTCTTATTATTGTTTTAAAACACAAGAGTTATTTACTATTTACTTATATTGTAATTATAGAATAAGAATTGTTAGGTTGTGAAATTTTAAATATTTTAATAAAATTAATATTATAATATTTCATTCTAATTCATTCTACTTATAGAAGGATATTAGTTAGAACATACTATACTATATGTAGACACCGTATCTTCGAAATATATTACGAGAAATATATATTGATATCAACTTCGTGTATAACTGACTTTTAAATCTATGTGGTAATAAAGATACTTCCTAATCCGTAAACATGTCATGCATTGTTCTCAAAAATTTAAAAATTACTAAATACACATCAGATTTCAATTTTCATGAGAATCAAGTACAATTTGATTAAAATCAATAATATTATATCGAATAACTACTAATAATACTGTAATAAACTTCAGATTATATATACATATATAACTAATAATAATATTTCGTATTTATATTTAAAAATTAATAATAAAGATAATAATTAAAAATAATTAAGCTATTAAAATATTTATCTAAATTGTATATTTAATTTAATATGTGCCAATTACTATTCCGCTTTTCTTTGTTCTTTTCTATGAGAAATATTGGTTTATATACAGCAGCTAGTTACAATCATTCCATTTACTGTTCTTTCATAAGTAATTAAGATACACTAATAAAAAACAAATGATAATTACACTAATAGAAAAGTAATGATAATGATGTAACAATTTATTTATTATCGATATTTATTTATTTATAACTTAATTTACACTAATATTATTTATAATTTAATATTTAATAAAAAGAGATTATACGAAAACAAAATTATACATAATATTTGTTAAATAAGCTAGAAAATGTTAATGATATATCGATTTATTTGTCAACGATATCTATTCGTTTATAACTTAATATTTAATGAAAAGAGATCAGATAGAAACGAAATTATACGCAGGTATTTGTTAACTAAGCTAGGAAATGAAAATGATACGACAATTTATTCGCCACCAATATCCATTTGTTTATAATTTAATATTTAATAAAAAAAAAGATTATACGAAAACAAAATTATGAATTAGTATTTGTTAAATAAACTAGGAAATGTTAATGATATATCGACTTATTCGTAAACAATATCTATAATATTTAATATTTAATGAAAAGAGACAGACAAAAACGACGTTATATGCTGGTATTTGTTAATTAAGCTAGGAAATTATGACGAAATAACAGTTAATTTGTCACCAATAACCATTTGTTTATAACTTAGTATGTAACAAATGGAAATCGGACGGAACGAAATTATAAACTATGTTATGATATAAATTATGATATATGTTAATTAAGTTAGGAAATGATAATGTAGTTAACAAATGCCAATATGTATATAATTTTGTTTCCGTCCTATTTTTTTTTGATAAAAATTAAATTATAAATAAATAAATATTGTTGTCATATAAATCATTATTTCAAAACCTTAACTTAATTAAAATACTAGTTTATAATTTCGTATCGTTTAATCTCCATTTATTAAATATTAAGTGATAAACAAATACATATCAGTGACGAATAAATCATTATTGTTTAATTAATAAATCAATATATAATTTCGTTTTTGCTTAATTGATATATTTGCGTGAAAACATTGCATTTTTATTTTACATTTTTTCGTAATATTATTTTTTTATTCTTTTTATTATGATTGAGAACATTATAAAATGATTTTATATAAAGATATTGTAAAGTACACTTCATGATTTTTTTCTATATTTATGATGTCTTTTTCAGTGATTTTACAAATTTTTGTTAAGTTCTTATTAATTACAATACAAATTGTATTCATATTGATAAAAGTAATGTTTTTTCGCACATAGAATATAAGTTATTCGCATATCGACTAATTTCTATTAACTCATTCATTGCGCTCTAATTCGATTCATGCAATTAGAAAAAGTACAGAAAAAGTGTCAAAAAAGTGCAGAAAAGATGTAGAAAAAATGTAAAAAGTTGTAGAAAAAGTGTTAAAAAAAGTGCAGAAAAGATGTACAAACAAAAGTTGTAAAAAGTTGTAGAAAAAGTGTAAAAAAGAAAAGGTGTAGAAAAAGTGTTAAAAAAGTGTAGAGAAAGTGTAGAAAAAAAGTGCAAAAGATATGTAGAAAAGATATATAAAAGGTGTTGGAAGTGTAGATAAAAGGTGTAATAAAAGGGGACAAGATTTTGCAGTCTAGCGAAGACGACGACGACGACGACGACGACGACGACGACGTCGTTTCTGAATGACATAAATCGGGCAGAAAAATGCATGCATATATTCATATCCCTGCATCCAGTGCACTTACGGATGTGATTATTATCTCATTTTAATTGTAAAAATCTATATATATACCCAATATACTTATTCATTTTTTTTAAATACCAATTTGTTTAAACAAAATAATAATTTTTTACTATAAAAGCGTTCTCCTTCCTGTAAAGGATACGCTGTAGCGTTTCTTTCGATCGACACCTTTTCTCATATTGATTTTTTCCTCATATAATTTTTTTTTATTTTTTCCTCATATAATTCCTCATATAATTTTTTTCTCATATACTTGACGGGAGACGCTACCGCATCTCCTGATACCGCATTATTGTTATCATGATTTTTTAAACTGAAAAAACAGCTTTGCAACTGGACGTATCCCTTAACATCATATTTGATTAAATTCTGATCCAAAGACACATAAGGACATGAGCTAGTCATATATAGGCTGTTACAACGGTTGCAATTCTAATTATTCTACTGAACACAGTCAATGTTAAATCATTTTGCTTACATCGTCTTTGCAATTTTTCGAGAGAAGCATTTATATCAAGTTAATATGATATGTATTATTACATAACGAGTTGCAATTATAATATGTGTAAAATTATGTGTAAATACTACTAAGGCAAAACATTACATTATGTCGAAAGATTAATGCGACAAGCTATACAGGTAACGCTTAAATTATTACATTTATTAAAGAATTAATACATGTACATCTTAAAATTTCAATGAAATTTGCAAAATTAATACAGTTATCTACTACACGTCAAATATAATGTTAAACCAGAAAATTGTATTACTTTACTCGTTACATTCATATAATACCGTCTACTAGGTATGTAGTTACCAAATTATAACAAATATAAACATTATTAGACATTATCTTCAAAGTTTATTGTCGTAATACATACATTACAAAAGAAAGTCGAAGTACAAAAAATAGTACATTTCTAAACATAGTCCAAACTCTGTTAATTATTAAATATAAAACCTAAAAGTTCAGTACATACATATTTACACTTTAAATCGTCTTATTCCATTCCTAGTATTATCTACTTTTCTATTCCAATATTGAAATAGAGAATACGGTTAAAAAAATTTATACGCTTCGTCTCCACGTTTAATCGCTAAACATTTGTTTCACATATCTTTCATGCAAATGTAAAGACAAACATTCTAAAAAATTCACGTTACAAGATTACATAAAAATTATTTAATTCAGCTACATAATTTGAAAAACCATACATCAATAAGTTGCATTTCTAATAATTATACAATTCTGTTTTCTCAAGTTTCATTCACATGTAGAGTTACACGACGCATGGTAATTGTTTGTAATACCACATAATTTTTTAATTACGTGATTTCAAAGATAGCGTAATGATTTTGAACAACCCGTTACGTTTGATTTATTAATATTAATTAATTGATGTAGTCATGTAATACCGTCATGTTACTTTTTTGGTAAGTATCTATCAGATATCAAAGAAAAGCACAAATAACGCTTACAGTGGTATACGCGAGGGAATTGCACCTATATTTAAGATCGTACAGTCACGATAATATCATTCATTATTTAACCCCTTCCAAGATTCAGCTACGGTATCCTCGCATTCAATTTTCGCCATTGATGGAAAACTGTTGTCTGCAAATGTCAATATCGGAAGCGCACTCCGAAGAAACGAATACGGATATACTCAGCCTAACGTAACTCATTGATATCGAACGATTATAAAGTGGACTAACAAATGTTTATGATAATTAAATACATCCAACGACTTCATTTATTCTTAGTCAAAAATTTAAAAATCGTAAGGCAATTTTTCATAATCACAGTTTCACCCTTCATCATTGCAATATCGCTTCTAATCAAAATATCGAAGTTAGCTCGAAACGTACAAAGAAAATCATGATATTTTCATGAACTTTGTATACATCACGAACATAAAAGTAAAGCACCTAAGTGCTCACGTCTCAACACTGAAACGAAATGTCACTATAACTGCAAAAGCGAATGAACGTTATTTAGTACAACGTGTAGCTTTAATTTCAGAAAAGTCATATTGTGTAGCTTTAATTTGTGTATGTGTACTACATTAAATTAGGCGTAGACATAAGTGAAAGTATTAATTACATTTAAATAATTGGCACTTAAACGTAATTAAATGTTCAAGTATAGATTATTATAAATTATTATAAATTATCATAATTTATATTTTTCAACATTGTAAGATTATTCTACGAGTGTTATACGCCCATTTATGTAATATCCTTCGTATTTTTTTTTAACATCGCTAAAATATAACAACGTGTGCAATTTGTATATAAAATAAAATAACAAAAGAGGTTTTAACAGTCATTGTTGTTAAAATGACTTTTGACGTCCGTATATTATTATAGCATATTCAAATAAAAACACTTTTAATGGTGATATTTATTATCGGGCTTAGACATACAATCATCCATATTAATATTGCAAGAATATATTTAATAGATATTGTAAAATCTAATGCACACATGACAAGTTATAAATAGATAAGGACTAATTGTAATGAAAAGATTCGTATTCCCGATCAAAACGTATATAAGTTTGAATTTAATAAAGAATTTTACTAAACACATACATCCAGTAACTGGCTCTAATTGGAATTTTATATATTATGATTTTATTCAGCAGAGCCTTCTTTATACATTCTTTAATTATGCTATTACTACACACAATAGAAGTGAAGAAGAATAAGAATATTATAATTCTTATTCATAAACTTTTAACATTTTACCACTCTGACAATTCTAATTTATATATGTACCCGAAAAAGTAAAGGATATGAGAACTGCGTTACAGAAAAATTTTATAAGTTTCAAGTAGTTTCATAATTATAATTTACTGTGACATTGATAATGAACCGGGCGGCGTCAAACTGTTTTTTGTAATTTCTTTATTATTTTCAATTAAAAGCTTCTTTGTTACACATCTGGCTCTTAGCCCTCTATTTGTATAGTCTGTAATAATATGTTGTCTTTTAAATGTTGTCTTTTATATTCGTGCTTCGGGTCCACATGATAACCAAGTATCATTTAGTATGGGAATTCTTTTCATATGCATTAAATTCGTAATAACGTTAATTATTTTAGTGAAACACAAATTTGTGCTTTAGAGATCGAATATGTCTATAAAGTTATACCGTTGCAATATATCATTTGTAACAAAATAATTTAAGTATATAGGACGAATTACCAAATAATTCCATTTATTCTTGATATTCGAGAATGTACCTACCTAAACATATCACCACAAAATTCACAATGATAAGGTTTTTCGCCTATATGAGTTCTCTCATGAATATGCAAATGCACTTTGTTTTTAAATCCTTTATTACACGTTCCGCATTTGTATGATATACCTCCAATGAATATGTTCTTATTAGACTTGTAAGTTTCATCATTTTTATGCTTTGTCTTCACGTGATATATTACATTTTCTTTCCGGCTGCGAAACGACCGTTGAAATATCTATTACTTTTACCAGTTAATTTAATCATTGATATTGAATAACCAAAGCATTTTCCTAACTCTTGTTGTTCACTTAAATACTCACATAGATTTATATTTACAAAATTCGCATTGATAAGGTTTTTTATCTGTATGAGTTATTTCATGTCTATGTAAACGCCATTTGTACATAAACTCCTTATTACACGTTCCGCATTTGTGTAATACACCCCCAGCATATAGTTCCTTATTAGACTTAATTGGAACGTTCATCATCCTTATGTTTTGATATCATGTGTCTACGTAGATGTATCTTTTGCCTGCAAATGGATCATTGTAATATTTATTATTTTTTACGTGTTAATTTGATCATTGGTATTGAATAACCAAAGCGTTTTCCTAACTCTTGTTGTTCACTTAAATACTCACCTAGATTTATATTTACAAAGTTCGCATTTATAAGGTTTTTCGCCTGTATGAGTTCTTTCGTGGTTACGAAAATGCGTTTTGTTCTTAAACTCTTTATTACACGTTCCGCATTTGTGTAATACACCTCCTGCATATAGGTCCTTATTAGACTTGAAACGTTCATCATCCTTATGTTTTGATATCATGTGATTACTTAGATGTGCTTTTAGCCTGCAAATGGATTATTGTAATATTTATTATTTTTTACCAGTTAATTTGATCATTGATATTGAATAACCAAAGCATTTTCCTAACTCTTGTTGTTCACTTAATTACTCACCTAGATTTATAATTACAAAATTCACATTGATAAGGTTTTTCGCCTGTATGAGTTCTTTCATGTCCACGTAAATTCGTTTTGTTCTTAAACTCCTTATTACACGTTCCGCATTTGTATGATACACCTCCAATGTAAAGATCCTTATTAGATTTGGAACGTTCATCATTATTATGCTTTAATTTCATGTGACGTGTTAGGCCATCTTTCTGGCTGCGAAACGACCGTTGAAATATTTATTACTTTTACTAGTTAATTTAATCAATGATATTGAATCACCAAAGCATTTCCTAACTCTTGTTGTTCACTTAAATACCCACCTAGACATGTGACCACGAATATCACATTGATAAGGTTTTTCGTTTTTATGTGTTCTTTTGTGTCTACTCATATTCGATTTAAACTTAAACCCTTTACCACACGTTTTACATATATGTGGTTTAATTTCATGTATGTTTCTATTCTCCTGATTTGAAGTTGTCGGGGGGTTAGAGCGATCATCTTAAAATTAAATAAAGATTATATGTTATAAAACAAATCAATTATAGTATACTCTCGAACATTTCAAACAACATGAATATGAAGGCTAATATGAGAGCAATTCGCTGTTATTGGTGTGATCATGTATAAAATATGTTATAGTGTGAATTTTATATACCACGTATGTAATCCCCTCAAACGCGTGCCGAAAATCCTTCAGACTTACAGCGCAACTCTAACCAACTACCGTAGTAATATCACAATTTTTTTATGCTTATAGCACCTTATTGGGTCTTAATAATATGTTGAAAGACATTAAATTCTTAATGATGTAAACGTTAAAGTAATAATAAATCGAAATCTGTGAAAAATAAGGTTGTGAAAAATATCACAAGTTGGCGTTTCGTCCCAGCTTCCCACTACTAGATTCATCAGTAAGATAATGTAGTTGGAGCCTCTACCTTAGACGCCTGGGGGAGATGTTAGAAAGAAATTCTATATAAACAGACACTCATGTATCTTGGCACTTTTGTGAGAATTGGCATGAGTAACTATAGACCTCTGTTGGTTAGTCGATTTTGTTATAAAGAAACATTGAAAAAGGTAACATAATTCTCATAATTTTTAAGATACTCTACTCAACAAAATTAAAGCATTGTCTGCAAGAACAGGCTAACTTCGAAAAAGAATAACTTCGTAAAAGATAATATCGAAATGTTTAAAAAACCATTTTAAACCATGTAATCTCTACCTTTCACACCGTCACTTCAAAAAATGTCTTGTTGATATTTCATGAAGTTACAGTGTCATATATAACGTTTCATCAAATCTTAAAGTTTTATGCGAAATTTGTGAAGTTGTACAGCGCGAAATGAAAAATATGCTCAAATGGGTTTCACAGCTTACGAAAAATTGAATTATTTTTTATATGTAATTTTCTTTTTCGTTGAATTTTGTGTAATTTTTTCACCGATTTCGGTCGAAACAAAAAAGTTCATTTTACTTCAACGTCCAATGATTCAGAGGAATGAAGCAGTAAAGATCACGAAAGAAACGAGGTGTAGATACCAAGAATTACACTTTTGGATGCTTTTAAAACGCGTCAGTGCATATTTTCAAATCGCAACTTGGAATTTTCGCACATTTCGTTAAAAATTATGACATATGTTGAACCTTTGTTTTTATTTGTGTAATTTTACAAAGTGTCATTAATATCGTTGTATGTAGCAAAGGTTAAATCTGAAAGGAACAGATTTAATGCTTTAAAGTGTTTTTCTAATAATCTCGATACGATGATCATTGACAAAACTATTCCATATCAAAATTTTTTTATTTTTGCATAATGGATTATTTAATGCGTTAATTATGTTTAGCAAATTGTAATGTACAATGATATTAATTGATCTAAGTATGATTATTAGGAACTGCATAAGTCTTACCTCGCTGTTTGTATTCATCCTCTTTTGTGTCATTATCCGTTTCTTCATTTTGATTAATATTTCTTGATTCAACTCTCTTATCCATCAGAAATATTTGTCAACTCACTTTACTGTAACGTTTTTTATATTACTTTCGTACTTTACACGTTCTCAATATATTTAAACACTTTTACAATTTCATACCTTCCTAAATTATAAAAAAAACCATAAAAAGTAATAATAATTTTAAGTACAATATAATTATAATAAACTGACAGCTATCACGAAAAGTAAGAAGCAAGTAACAGAAACCTGTGTCAACTAAATTCAGTTATAGATATTTAATGTTAGTTATAATACAAATATTTAAAGCTATAAAGTCACCTCTTTGACGTTGGATAGTTAGATTTATGTAATAACTTTTATAATTTAATAACTTTTATTCAAAAATTAAAATATAGATGTGTAGATTAATACCAAATGATACGTTTGAATTTGAAATTGTTTGCTGACAAATAAGCACGTCAATGTCTTGGGAACGACTGATCCAAGGTCTTCGTATGTGTGTGTTGTGTGTGTGGAGACCTATTATAAGTTTTCATATACATACAGATATACTTATGTACGTATAATTATAAGTGATTCTTTCGAGAACCGCTGGGACAATTTGCATTATAGTTTCAGGAATCGTATAAACTGCGGAGAAGTGTTCTTTAGGAAAGCAAAACAACCCGTACCTTCTGTTTCTGCTTAAAGAAAACGGTGTAACCGTGGTGTTAATTGAAATTATAAAATATGGAGAAATTGATATTATACTACACAAGCTACAAGGTTTACATTTGCAAATAACGAAAAATACTGGTTGATATATTTCAATAAAAATACATTACCGTAACAGAAGAAGTAGTCAGAGCTTAAGTCAGAGACCTTACTGGCAGAATGTAATGTCAATTTTCGTAAGCATCGTTGATAAACATACACGCACGCACACACACGCACACATCTTACCAATAAATGGATTGATATTGCCATGTCAAGACGGATTTTTATTTCAATTTGATCATACCATAGTACTTTTTGTTGCTTGATATCTAAAATTACATAGAAAAAAATACTAGATGATATAGGGTAAACCCGGTATATACGCCGCACCTATCGAAAACTTAATTTATCAATTATTATTTACTATGTTTAAAGCAAATTAATTATACAAATAAAAACTTTGTATCATCATCTACTACTGTAAAAAAAATATTAGAAATCCAAAATAATTTATTTTCCATATTAAAATAGTACATTATGATACAAGTGCGCAAAGTAGGTGTTTCCCACACGAGCGAAGTTTGTCGTCCGAGCGAAGCGATTTTACTTATCATAGAAACTATTAGTTGAGCTATTAGATTGAAAATAAAACTAAAAGGTGAGGAGAGTAAATACGCTAGCATTTTATTTCTTATTACACACAAAGTATGTACGTTTTCTTAAAAAGCATACATTCGATGGACGTGCTGTACCTGCGTAACTGTGTATTTTTTGTTTAATTCTTACTATTATTAAAATAATATATGCATATATTACGAAAAAATAGTTTAATACACACGTTAATAAAATAATGAAAATTTGGTTATCTTATTATATTAATATTTAATTATATATTTGAGATTATCTTATATTAATAAAATAGTATATATTAACGTATAGATTGAGTTTTTTTTATATTGATTTAAAAACAAACTATGTTAATCACAATCTTTTTCCTTTCTTCCTTTCGCCTGCTTCTTTTTTCTCCTTCCTCTTATATTTTAATTTTGTACGTTATTTGACAATTGCTTTGAATTGATTAAGAAATTGAAGGTAACGAAATTGGAAACTGATTTCGTTTTATAATTCCACTTGACATTGTTCTTTATTCACATATATTTGTATTCTTATTTAAATTTCCGTTGAATGTATAGCAACTTATATGGAATTTTTTAAAGAAACGCTGTTAACATGCCTAAAGATGAATTTTTATCCGCAATACGATTAGTGTTAAATGCGATCTATTTTTGCTTAAATAGCGATTTTTACAAATAAAATTTTAGTACCTCCACGGGATCTCGACTTTCCCCATTTGTAGCGGATTTGATCATTCGTGATTTAGAAACTAAGAAATTTAACTTCTGTTTTATTATACGTTGACGACATAGTATAGTATAGGTATAGATTCCAAAAGTATGATCGATTTCACAATTGAAACATTTAACTCATTTCACAATAGACCACAATTTATTCTAGAAATAGATGGAGACAGAATAAGTTTTCTGGATCTCACCACCACATTGATACAATTACGTTACAGAATTTGATCGGTACCATAAGCCTGCGCGTTCTCGGTGTAACATCTAAACTTTACATCTTTATACTAGGTTTCAAAGTATACAATGGATGATTTTTATTTCCGATACTTTTAATGACGTATCGACTTGAGTTGAAGCTGATGACATTGATAAAATGTTTTACCTATAAGCATAAAGATGTTAACATTATAACGTTTTTCTTATTTTAAAGGTAATATGAAACAAAAGAAAGGCTGTGTGACGTAAACATCACATCGCAAACGTTATGACGTTATTAAACTTATCCAGAACTCTTATGTGAAATAAACTTTCAGTTACAGTAATACGAGAAACTTAAATCATCAAAAAAGTCTATTATAACATAATATTGATATCGCAAATGTATCATATACTAATGATACGAATTTTCGATTACATGTCCGATTTAAATTAGATACAATTAATCTTAAGATCTTGAGTCTTTTAAAATTGGCAAAAATTATTTATTTGTTCTATATGCAAATTTTAAACTCGGAATATTGAAGCTACGTTTATGCGAATCCGGTACAAAATTCTATTTAATAACTCATCTCTCAATAGACTACAACTTACTTTGAAAATATGTGAAGAATACATTTTCTGGATCTCACTGCCCCATTAATGTTATGTCCAGTGGACTCCATGATTTCTTCGTTCAGTAAAATAATTAATAAACTTAACAATATCGACCGATAATACGAATTTGAAAAACGTATCAAAAATTTACCCAGCGGCATGAGAAAAATCAATAACAATCTATAAGTTTATAACATCCATGAGTAAGTCATTTTCTTTTTTATTTCTATTTTTTTCTCTTTTGCAAAATTGTTTAATCAATATCAATCTTGACAAATTTTATAGTAGAATGTGTTATTATAACAATTATTTTGCACATTTTATAAATTTTTAAATATTTCTATGTGTCAGCTATTTTGTTAAATTATTCGTAATATGATGCGTTCGCCGTTTTATGCGGGTACCCGTGTGATATACGGGTACTCGGAATCGGTTTTCACTCGTGTGCTACAAATGATTGACGGACGAACGGGTACCTGGGTTCCCGGGTATTCCGCGAGTACTAGTTTTTACAGTCACACGAGAAAAGAAATTATCGAAAAAAGATAAATTAATGTACGCGTAAAGCGTGCGTTTATTTTCATCTGTTTACATAGTAATAGGCTAGTAGGCACATCGTAGTAAAAATGTAACATTTATTACAATATTATACGAAACTAGACAGAGCATCTTTACCATTGTAATTTTCTTTTTATTATGTAATTGACGTAACGTGTCATTGAGAACAAATGTGTTCTTTACAAGAAAGTTAACGAGAACGAAACGACGATATATTTGTATAGGTGCGGATTTGTTGAAACGCACTCTGCACATTTTGTGAAATTGCGTTATTCCGCGATTTTTCGTCGAACAGTGTAAAAAGTTGATCTATATCCTAGACCCATTAATATCATGTTCATTAACGAAATTCAACACTGCTCCCTTCAAGTGGATTCGTTTTCTTTCCACTCGCTTCCCTTCGAACTAATATATTTGAAACCGAGCGAACTTGTATGTAGCGATTAAACTGTTTTAGTACCATCGTAGTGAGAATTGTGTTTATACACGCCCCCATAAATAATATGTACATATAGGTATGTGATTGTGGGAGCGAGGATTTACATAAAAAAAATAGACATATAACAAAACTGAATGATATATATTATATATATCAGATCACGAAAAAAGAAACCGATTATCTTACATTTGCATTTTAACATACAGTGATTATATTATTATTATTATTATATAATATAACGCAAATTATAATTATACGCAAAAAAAACGAAAGTCTTTCAATAGTATTGATTCTAACGAAATTTGATACATATCTCTCTCTCTCTCTCTCTCCCCCCCCCCTCTCTCTCTTCCCCTATAGCGAAGATTTTATTATATATACGTAAGCTGTGATTGCAATCATAACTTTTAAATTATATATTACAATAGTGATTATGCTTTATTTAATGATTAAACCGTCTGATAAGACGCTTTAATAGGCACTTTAAATAACTTGAAAAAAAAAACAAAAGAATAGAAAAAAGAAACGAGAAAAAGACATTACATGGAAGCTTATTCTTGTAAATATATATTGTGTCTATTATGCTTAGCCAGTAAGAAAATGTGAAAAAAGTTTTTAATGAAAATTCCTGCATACTTCGTCCTCGAGCATTCTTTTATTCACTGTCTGTCTGTCTCTCTTCGTTACTTTGCGACATTTTCACTATCGTTTTCATGTTTAGCAATTCTCTGTGATTCTCCAACATCTCCACTAGTATCGGCTCCTCCATCAGCAAGTGACTAGACATAGCTATGAAGCTTCTAATAATTTTCTTTATTACGTTTATTTTTCGTATTGTCATTTCCATTTTGTGTTGAGTTCTGAAAAGAGAAAATAAAAATTTTTAATACAAAAATATTTCGTAAGACACGAATTTCGCAAATCTTTACTCACTCTACAATCCCAGGATCCGTTTTCTGCAATCTTTCGCTTCGTAGCTGCTCCTGTTCTTTGAGAAATTTTCGGTGTTCGAATAGTGCCTTCTGACATTTAACTTTCAAATCTAATTGTACTTGAGACGCTTCCTCGATAGCATTCTGAACATCCATAATTTTGTCATTGAGAGTGAAAAGTTCACGCATGTAGGTGTTGATTTTCCTAATAGTAAGATTGTTTCATATCTCTTTACATATGGCATTTCAATTCACATCTAAAGGTATACCATCGAAATCTGACTAAAGTTATTTTGAAACAATTTTACAAATCAAAGAATGTTTCAAAGCATGTGTAGCGCATTATATTGACCGTAGAGCTTTTAAATAGCATTTACATAAATTTATTTCTCACTTTTGGTCCTCTGCAGTGCCTTCCTTGTTACTGAGAATTGAGAGAATAGTGCTGCTGTGAATGCACAACTTGGCAGCCTTGGCATTTAGGAGCGTGTCGGATGTGACATTCTGCAGAGTGCTTTTGACCTTATCCTGGCTCTCGCTGTGTGTGTCATCGGCGTGCTCTCTCTCTGTAACATAAACGCAAGTGACTCTAAAATAAGATTTTCGAGTTTAGAAAACTGTGTAAACCAGCGCGTCTGTGAACGATGTACGTTTGTAGTTTGCTTCAAGCATTAATAACCGAGCGTTCAGGGGCATCAACGACTTCCTAATCGTATAGACTTTCTCTTCAATAGGTCTAAGCTCGTTCAGCGAGATCGCACCGATCTGGAATTCGTTGATTGCTGTATTTAGTTGTTTTACGGACTGCTCCATTTGATCAAGCTCGTCAAGCTCCATCTGCTCCATCGTTGATTCCGCAAGTCTTTATTCTTCCTAAAAGCAGGGTTGGACATATATTAAACTCAACATATTATACATGATTTCATACGTGGATGAAACTATGTATAATACATCGTGGGTTTCAGCCATGTAGAAAATGACGCTTCACAGAGTGAACTAGGAAAAGTGAAAATTTGTAAGCAGACCTATGCTATGTGTACATTGCACATGTGCAATAATGATTAATGAGCTAATAATGTGCAATAATATCAACAGTAAAGTTGTTTAGTCTATGACTATAACAATCTATGATTTTTTTCTTGATGGGACTTTGTAATATAGATTTAAGAGTTTTATAAACTATCTAAATAATTTGGATTCAACAACGTTCATAGATATATTACAGCCAAAAAAAATTTTGCTAACGCCAAATTAATGATATATGAATGAGGGTGAGAATGTTTTACCTTATCTGTGCTCATTTCCAAATCTATAGAAAAATAAAAAAAAGTTGTTTTAATGCCTAGCAATTAATTTGGATAGGTTATAATTTAATTTAGCTATAATTTCATTTACTTAAATTTACTTACATTAATTTATATATATATTTTAGTAAAGGTGCGATGGAAGGCAATCCTCTCAAAAATCGATTAAATTGTACTCATTCGATGCGTTTTTCCATAAAACGAAGGAATCCGGCAGAAATAAGCGTCGCTCTGCCCCGAGAATCGAGATATTAAGCGTTAAAGTTGACGATATTGAGGTTAGGATATAAGTCATGGTCAACACTGCGATGTGAGCATGCGCTGCGGTCACATTTTCATACTTTGTGACCACACGCGCATGCGTTTTCATAAGTATGCGTCTTAAAAAGAAAATAACCGCTAAAATTGAAAAGTCCATTTATTGTTTTCTACTGTGTAGTACACGTACAATAACTGTTAGCATTCAATAATTATGCTATCAAATTTTATTTGTCTAACTGCTAACAGAGAAAATTTAATCAATTTTCTCATCAAGCATGCAGTATTGTCTGCTACAACAAATTGTAACAAATGTGGAAGTATTATTATAAATCTATAAATAAAGAAACGTTAATGTTCACCTGCAACAAAATCCATTGAAAAATGGATCGTGTTTGATTCATCTCTTTTGATCTGTACCTATTGCGGAATACTATTTCGTTGCACACCACCATTCCCTTTGAACTCTTTATATCTCCAGAAATTCGTATTAATCAAATAATGTTTTTCTATTAACTATGAGTGTATTCCATTTCATGCATCGAATGTAAACAAGTATAAATGAAAAATATGCGCAATTATATGTGAAGCAGAATGTACCATTATTTATGCTATCAAACTATACTTGCATAACAACATCATGACAGAAATTAGAATTAATCTATTGAAATAATTTGTATACTCAAAATTACGTTGATGGATAAGAAAAGATATTTTCTCGTCAGCCATGGCACATATCACATTTTTCTATTTTACAACATGCATAATATACAATAATAATGTATGTTCGCACCGCAAGTGCGTCGACTGGCACAATTATTGAACTGCTACAATCGTTGTTGAAAAGTCGTTCTTATCAGGATATAATCTACTAAATTCATCTAAAAGGTATTATACAAATTTTTATATTGTAATATAACGCTTAATGAAATATATTTTAGAATCAAACATTTTAATTGTAAAATTTTATAATCGTTATATAACAAACAGAAATTTTATATAGTTTAACATATATATGTTTTTCATGGTCACAATGGATTAAAATAAACCGAGCATGATGTAAATTTAGAAGTATTAGGCTGAACCAAAAATTAAAAAATATTATAAATTCAAAAAGTTATAATTTTTAAAATAAAATAATGAATTAAGTAAAAAATTAATAAAAATAAAACATTTTACGAAATAATTACATTTACAATTTTTTTCTTGTTAAAATTAAATGTTTACTACAACGCTGTTATTCCATTTTTAAACAAATGAAATTATAAACTGTAATTTTTGGAAGAGTGAGCATGAAGAGTTAATGAAAACGCATTTAACTATATATATTGATATTAAATTATAATCAAAACATTTATGTCATGTACTAGAGACAATAGAAGATTTGGATCATATACCTGTAATAAAACCATCATGAAGGCCAAAACTGAGCTGTAAAACTAAAAAAAAGTGTTTTGGTTATATTTAATGAAAATGTTTGTCTTAAATCGAAAACAAACACGAAAAAGAATTACCCCGAGATAACACAAAATATTTATAATTAGTATTCATTATTACTACTTATATATATAATTATTCATTTTTTAAAATACTATACATAAATATTTTATTAATATTTTATATAAACTTTACTTGAAAACGTTATTAAAATCTAAATTATATAAATTATATAATATTTATAATAAAATAAGTAAATACACTACTCAAAAAAATTAGGAGAGCACTTTAAAACCTGCAAATTTTGTTGATTTTGAGAAACTAATATCTCGACTTCCAGGAATAGCAGAACATTGTTCCTTAGCCTGTTTTAAAGGGTAAAGCCTGTATTTTAAAATAGCTTAAGTGAAATTTTTCGTCCCATTAAACTGTTTCTTTTTTTTCGTGAAAATTACAGAATAAAGAGTGTTGGAATCTTGAAAATGTTATGATATTGCAGCCTTCCACGGGCAAAACAATGACGAGACGAAAAATGTCATCACATCAATTTTGAAGCCGAGTACAACTCCTTCAAAATGGCATAAAGAAATTGTATCTATAGCTTGCCTTGGAGTTGAGTTATCAGGTTCCAAATTGGACCCAATTTTTTCGCCAGATTTTGGTTAAATACCGCAAGCATTCGCGTTATCTGATGTGCACTACGAGGAGGTTGCTTGATCAGAGTTTGCACATCATAGTGTGTGCACGCGCGCAAAGAGGATTTGAAGTCATATTAAATAACACGAGAGTAACGAAACGTGAGGTCTTATTTCTGCTAAAATATACACACACACACATATGATATGCAAACTCCGATGGTATAATCTCCTCGTGGTGCACATCGGATAACGCGAATGCTTGCGATATTTAACTAAAATATTGCGAAAAAGTAGAGTCTACTTTGGAACCTGATAACTCAGCTCCTAGGGAAGCAAGAACAATTTTCTTTATGCCATTTTAAAAAGAATGTTCACGGGTTGAAACTGATGTGATGAAATTTTTTGTCTCGTCCTTGCTTTGTCCGTGGAAGGCTGCAATATCACGACATTTTCAAGATTTCAACACTCTTTGCTTTAGGTTTTCACGGAAAAAAAAACAATTTAATGGGACAAAAAAAGCAGTGTTTTTCGTTATCTCGATAATATTATTTAGATAATCTAGATGAAGAAATGGCTTTATCTTATCTTATCTTCATTTAGATTATTAAGAATATAGATCTTATCTTAGATAAAAAAAATGTCTTTTTCAAATTATCTAAGATTGTACAAAAGTATTACAAGAAAATAATTTCTAGTAGTAGTAGTTGTGATGAGGATTTTTTTCATCCCATAGACAAAAAACTGAGATTATTTCGACACCAGTCATTTAAAGATATATTGAAGTTCTTTCATATTTAGAAAATAAACCTAAGGAAACAGATATTTCTCTCTCATTTTGTATCCACACGTAAAATAGATATTTTTAATTATAATACATCATTGCCATCATCAGAGCCAGTAGAGCGCCTCTTTAGTTGTAGACAACAAATATTAATTCACACGAAGAAATTGTTTATCAGACAAAATGTTCGAACAACTATTGTTCTTAAAAATTAAAAATTTATAAAAATATGAAATGGCTTTTTTTGTATCTTAAATTGTTTTACTACATAATAGTTAAAAATAAAATTATCTTAAAAATTATCTAGATAAAATTTTTTTAAGTTTTACCTTTATCTAGATTAATGTAAAATTAATCATCTTTATTTTATCTTAGAAACATTTTTGTGATTTATCTTATCTATATCTAGATAATTTTTAATTATCTAACACACTACACTTAAGCACTGCCATTTCAAAGTAGAGGCTTTACCCTTTAAAACGCACTAAGGTATAATGTTCCGCGATTCTTGGCAAAGATATTGATTTTTCAAAATCAACAAAATTTGCAGGTTTTAAAAAGCTCCCCTAATTTTTTGCGTAGTGTCTTTTTATAAATATTTTATATAAACTTATTTAAAAACGTATATAATGTAAATTAAATGAATTATGTAATATTTATCATAAAATTAGTAAATATTCTCAACAAGTATTTTTAGATTATAGTGATTTATTAAGTATTTTCATAGGATTAACTATAATAATAAATAGGATAAATATTTCGTAATTTTTAGAAAAAATTTCTGTGATCAGCGTATTTTGAGATTACAAAATATTAATAATAAATCTATTTTGTAAATATTCTATAAATATGGTGTACTATCTGGGTAGACATTGAATATGTGAAATCACAGTTGCATATGTGTAAACAGTTAAGTAAGAAATAAATTAAAAATTATAGTGTAATTTGACTTTTTTGTATGTAAATTGCTAGAAATTGATTACGGGTTTGCCCTATTATTCTGCACATGCTTATATTCATATAATACTTCTATTCAATGTATAACATACCTCACGGGCCATATTATACCCAAAGTGGAAAAGTCCCATGCCAAATTTTACTTCCCTTTGTTTTATTTGCAATATAAATTGTAAAATCTAGAAGATATTAATGATTCAATAAATATTAAATACATAGTACTACTTACGACAGATTAGACACTTGTATAAATTTTATGAAATGGCTCGATACATAATTAGAAGGTTATTATCACAAAACGTCAAGAAGATGTTATATTACAACACATTTGTGAAATAATAATAACCAATTTTATAGATTAAACAATATTTTGTTATCTTAAATTCCAATATGTGTAAAATTCTAGCAACTATTTTAAATTTTATGGTATTAAAATTTTATTTTACGCAATAATTAAATAAACCGCGCAAATATTCAAAAATAATCTTTCACTTTGTCTTAAATTATACAACCCCATTGTTTCAGTTAAGTTAACGGTACATTGAGTATTATTCAATGACCATCTACAGAAACGATTAAAAATAATTCAAACCAGATGTAAGAAACATCAGCATTATGAATTTAACTGATTCAACATTATGAATTTAACATGACCATGTATACTATTGTACATTTTAGATACATATACATTAACATTAATTATATATAATAAAAGTTTTTAAAATATTTAATTTTATTATATAACAAAAAAGTGTATAGTATACTTTGTGGGACTTTGATAGTATAATCGATAATTTTAATGTTCGCTTTTGACGTATAAAATAACAAATTAGTTAGAAACTTTTTCTAGCCTATAAATTTTTATACCTATACCTATCGAGTTAATACGTAGTGCGCACAAACATTTTTACATAGAAGTGTAATGCAATTGTTGCTTTTTAACGTAAAATTTATGCAAGCGTCCAAACTTCTATGTGCGCTAAAAAAATTACGCTCATAGAACAATTAAAATTTTATAAACATTTTGTTATAATTAATTACCTGTTCACGTAAATTTTCATCGAGATTATAGTTGGACAATTTGTGAAGAATTGCTACCGTATCGTTTATCTGAAATTATTTTATCACTATAAAAAGCTTCCTTAAATCAGAGTAAATGTACATAGTGCATAAAAAAGATATCAGGATATTACATTCTTCCTATTTCTTAATAAAAATTCATACAATATAAATGCAATTAGCCGAGTATTCCGTAACGCAAGACGCATAAAGTAAACAAAGTGACTGAAATTGTCAACCGGTTTATAGTGAAGAAAAAGTTTGTCGCATTATAATGCAATATTTTAGGATCAATTTATTTTTATAGTACGGAAATTATTCGTAAAATGAATTAATAAAAATGTCATTTAAATGTATTACGACTGAAAATATCTGAAAATCTAAAATCCCGTTTTGTGACTCGATCTCTAGATCTCGGTATCGGCTGTACTAATTTTATTCCAACTGGCGTAATCGAAAGATACCGATGATATCAAATAATAAAGGTGTTTTTATATTTATCATTGCGATTTTAGTTTCTTGAATAATTTCTTCATCACGCGTACGCGTGATGAAAAATTTTATGTGTAACGAGTGGGGGCTTATTGTTTATAGCGCGACACGAGCGCGAATAAGCACTCGCTTTGCTCGTGCTTTCGCGCCCTTCGCGCCATAAACACTAACCCTCACTCGTTACACAATGTATTATAATCTAAAGTTTGCCGATTTCAAAATTCGAGATATAACCAGTGGTATCGTCCAGAATTTAGCAATGACACGAACATACATATATGTAATAACGTTTATGGCCTGATTTATACGACGAAGCACTACCATGTCTTTACATATAAAATTATATAGTAAATTTGACAGTTTTATACCCAATGAATAAGATCACGTCATTTGGGAAAAACTACATACATATGTATATAACTTCATTCTTGTAAAATTGTTGTTTGTGCCTATTATTTTACTCTTACAAATAATTAGTAATGATTTGATTTTATCATACCTTATTGTAAATACTTTGACATAAATAATTTAATGTAAGAAATAAGATGCTTTGCTGGGTAAAATAAGAAATATTCAACAATAATGTGACAACGTTTCTCAATGTCCAAAGTTGGCTTTTGTTCACTGTAGTAAATATTGTATATATTTGGAAAAGTAAGTTGATAACTATTAAAAAGTACCACAGCATTTGAATTAACATTTGTATGGTGAACACTTTGTTGAGTTTACGTGATGTATAAAGGCATAATTGTAGATGGACGTGCCTGTAAATAAATCATAATTGCTATAATTAATTAAACAATAAACCAGGGTTGGCAAGTAACACGTTAATTGTAACGTCGTTACTGTTAGAAGTTACTTTTTTCGGTAACGAATACGTAACGACGTTATATTTTCTTCGGAGTAACGTTTATTATAACGCAGTTACATTTTTGGGGTAATGGTAACGATTTCACTAGTTACTTTTATCGTTACTTTATTTCTACGTAAGAGTTTTAATCGTAACTAGAGTTGTAGAAAACGAGATATTAAGGAAAATTTAGATACAAAAAGTTCGATATACAATCGAGTAAAATTTATTAATGAAACAGTTCTACAACAGACTATCAGATTTGCATGCTGCATTGCTGGTGCAAAAGTAGGATTGAGAGGATACGATTGCCTTGACGTATTATAATTTCTAATGATATTTTACGATCGAATTTTTTTGAACACACATTAGCAGAATATATTTTTAGAAGGGATTTAAAGGAATTAAATATATTTAATTTAGGCTTCTAAATAAGAGCATCATGTATAATTTATACTTTTCCTTCTATTTAAAAACGAACGAATTATTCAGGTGATCTGTTTTAAATGCCTCACTCCGTACATAATACGTATTCTATATATATACATATATATATATAATATTATATATTGTATGTATATAATATTAATAATAATGTATATTTGCGTGTGTGTTTGTGTACATATAATTTTAAAAAATTGAGCTAAAAATGTGTATATACATATATAGATACATTTTTTAGCTCTATTCCTCTACTAAAAAATAGAATTTTAATATTTTTTTTTTACATTTATCAAAAAATTTTTCACCTAATATTCTATTAGTGTCAAGAAAAAAAGTAACGAAAAAAGTAACGATTCGTTATATTTTGAGTAACTGTAACGATATCAAATTACTTTTGTAAATCAATAACGAGTAACGGGAACGAGTTATTAGGGAGTTTTTGCAATACCGTTTATCCTAGATACTGTGAACGCCAAAGTCACGTTATTCTTTTTTTAATTAGGTATGAAGAAAAAACGTGACTTTGGCGTTCACCGTATCTGGAATAAACGGTATTGCAAAAATTCCCTATTTTTTTTTAGAAAAAAGAACTGTAACGATAACGAGTTATTTTTATGAGGTAACGCTGCCAACCCTGCAATAAACACACGTACAAAGAGTACTAAACGGATCATATTTTTAAAGTAGAATTTTATGTAATCTGTAGTTGTATGTAAATTGCGATTGGTTTGAAATTTGCGATTATTTCATACAGTTGTAGTCCATTATTTTTGTAGGCACAGGATGTGTGTGTGATCCACATTTAGCTTGAAAAGTTTAAAGCATTCTTTTTTTTTATGGTACCAAAAACATTAGATAAAACTGGCACGTTTTTAAGGGGAACATACATATTTTGGTTACGATGTTTTCGTTGTTTTCGTTGTAGATGAATGCCTCAATTGCCTCATATACGTATAAAGGTCATCACCTTTTCAAATATAATTTTATATCTTTATGTATATTATAATATGATTCCTCTAATTATTCTACGTATAATAATCAAGATAAGATATCAAAAAACGAATATATCTTACGAGTTACTTAACATTTTATATTAATATCAGGAATATGTGAAAGTATAAAATGTCTCATAAATTATTGATTTCTTAACATTATCTTACTTTTTAATGTTACCTTCTGCTATATGCAGAATAATTGAAGAAACCTTATTGTGAAAAAATCATATAATTTCATGAAAAGTAAGCGAAAGTAACCGACATATCCTTTTGGCGCATATTTGTCTAAAAGTATTATCTGACTAATATGTACACCACGGCTTCCGAACTAATATACTTTCAAAAAAATTTTATTAATATCCTACGTATTTCTCGGTAAAGTACGAAATTTAAAAAGAGGAACAGTGTGTGCATAGAAATATGCGCGCGCATTATATACACATGCAGTAATTCTTTTAAAAAATTACGTTAAAATCCACACATATTGCTTGTGATATTTAGCTCTTGCTATCCGTTGACGGACTAAAATGAATCTATTTTGTCTTCTACATTTGTAATTATTTTCGAAAAGATCGGAACAGAGTACTTGTAATTGTTCATTGACTCGTCGAAATCTGGAGCTCGTGTATCTGAATTGAGAATATATAAGAGATTCAGTTATATCTTTTAGAAAAATTGAAATGCGTACAATACATACACGTATTTTGATTTCGTCAATAAATAATCAAAGACAAACTAAGTATTGACATATACTAACCCAAGAACAATTCCACAATTCAGAGCACTTAAAGTAATTATATGACCAACATTAGTTGGCAAAAAAAACATCCAAAGTGATTGAAATGATATTTTGGACAATAATATAATGCTAAGAGAATTCATTATTGCTAAATCAATAAACAAGAATGTAATCCATCCAATTATTATTCGAATTATCCAGTTACGCAGTATTCGGTAATCTTTTGGTACACCGATCGCTTCCAATGTGTCATCTATTATGGAGAGTTCACGTAAACATGCTTTCAATTCCTTTAAAAAAATCATGTTGGCTGGTTATACGGTATAAAATAGAGAAGTGGCTGTTAAGTCAGCATCCCTCCCCACAAAAAATTAAAACAGCACCTGTGCCAGAATTAAGTGCTATTTATGTACTAATTATGTATCCTAATGTCAATTTTTGTGTTCGAACAGTTTAGCAGAAAATCTCTTAAACCGTTACTGTTACAATAATTTTAACGTATGATATTGAAAGCACATAAAAAGCATATATAAGTTTACTGTACTAATTTTTTGATTTTGTATATGATTTAATAAAAAAGGTGCTAACTTACTGTTAAGCCAGCACCCCCAACATTAATCGCGATTTTCTACTAAACTGCTCGAGCACAAAAATTGACATTAGAGCATATAATTAGTACATAAGCAACACTTAATTCTGGCATAGGTGCCGTTTTGATTTTTTGTAGGGGGTGCTAGCTTAACAAACATAATAGAGAGAGAGAGAGAGAGAGAAAAACTATTATAATTTTATACTTAATAAAGATTGCTATAGCAATGTATGCAGAAAATTTGTTAGATACGAAAGAGTTATTGCAATTTGATTAGTATCTTAAAAATAATAACATATATAAATTATTATAAAAACCAATTTTAAACATAATATAATACAAATCTTAATTTTACCAAACATACTTCATCTACAATAAATATTAATATAAATATTATATTAATATAAACATTAAAATTGATTGAAAAAAAAATGTATGACTTCATATTTTTCCAATAAAAGGAATGTGTAATTACCAAGCAATCTTTAACCCTTTTAATTAAAAATTCGTTTAAACAAAAGTTAAGAAATATAATATTCAAAGATCAAAAATCAAAAATTGAATTTAAGACTCCTTTATAAGTTCACAATAAAAAAATTACTGAATAAGAATATTCTTAATGGCGAGTCAAACGCTGTTTGTAAACATGTATATGTCGTAAGTCACTGGCACTAGAACGAAATCGTCAGTTAATCTAATTGTGACAGTTTTAATTGTTAATTTGATAGTTTTAATTGTTAATTTGGAATTGTGTCTTTGTCGACCAACAGAAGTAAGCTTGCCTAATAACCTTTTGCTTTTTATGTCTATGATTCAGGATTCTATATTTTTACGATTTCACAGACATATCCAAATTTCTTAATACACCTTTATTCCACTATGTGATGTACTTGTCTCTTTTGGTTTTATATTTATTACTGCGCTACAATATCATTATCTCCAACACCAAGTAACACCTTTGTATATTTTATATTCGCTGATGATAGTCCAAACAATGGGACCGAAACGTTCGAAATTTTGCATCTAAGATATTTTTGTATATAAATTCCACACTGTTAATAGCGTTCATCTCCTTGTAGTCAATAAGGGTATTCTTGTCCAGTATTTTTTTGTATTCAAAAGTCAAGTAATAATAAGGACTAGAAAAGTATATATATATATATATTAAAATTTTTACCTTATAACGATTGAAACTGATAAATATCGATGAAAAGGCCATCAAAATATATAAATATAAAATAATAACGAATATTCTTGAATTAAGCTGCCATAATTGGATGGTTTGTGGAATATAACAGTAGAACAGATAAGAACTCCATAAGGCCAAAGCATACAGGCAAGAGAAATGCAACCTGGATTGTCCAAGTGGATATTCAAACAAGCCCAAACAGTGGAACGAGCTGATAATAAATAATGGTGCCATCGATGACTGTAGCGATATTGTCATAGTTCCTGGGTCGTCGGATAGTAACTTAAATTAATTATCGCTGCGTAAAAAACAAACGTAAGTGTTTTAATATAATACTTTTTATTAGAACTTTAGAAATAGTTTGTACAGATCTTTTACAATCTATTGGAGAATTACACTGTGAAATGCTTATATATAGAAGGATATAAAGTATGTGTAAATATATATCAACTAATAAGTACTGAGCGACAGAATAAATATACAGATGACCTAGAGTAGATTGCTGATTCTAGTGAATTTTTTATTTGTAGGTACGTATTATTCAAAAGAACAAACGATTGTAAATTCAACTGTATTTTTGCAATATTAAGCCTTTATGTTACGTTCTGTATATTTCACTATTCTTTTCTTTTTGATCTGTTCGTCTACTCTTGATGATATTTTTAAGGGTCGAAGACTGTATCAACTAATAATTATTAGTATATTAGATTTTAATACTAAAGCTGTTTATGGAAAACTTCACTTAAAATATAAGAAAGTAGATGCCAACTCGCATCAAATCATAAAATTAGTAAAGCTATAGTGTCTTGAGAATTGAGGTCTGCTTATCATTATCTAGCATCCCACTCACGATCGAAGGCGCCTAGTATGCGTCCAAGAACTCTAAAAAGCAAATGATAATTATGATCAGGAACAATTTCCCTAAGAAAATCATAAATCTAGCGTTACTTACTTTTACCTTATAACAAAATTTATCAACCAATTAGCGACAATTTTTCGCCCCGTTTGATATATTAAAAAAATGATATATTAAAAATTTTCGACTACGTCGACCCGCCATCAGAGGTCTGTCGATATTCGCAAATTCTCGCAAGTGCTGAGATACGCGTATATCTCTTTATATATTATAGAATCTCGATTTAATAACTTACACAGGTGTCTAAAGTAGGCTTCCACTACAATGCCTTACTGATGAGTCCAGTGGTGGAAGCCGAGACGAAACGCCAAAAATAACGTAATATTCTTCGCAATATATTAGAATAAAATTAAATGTTTTAACGAATTTCTTTGCTCGTAAATCCTTTCTCTCTTTATTATTAGTTTGAAAAACTTAACGAATCTTCTCACTACATCTTTTAAAACTTTGGTATATAAAAAATTATGAGCTAACCGATAGCTACAGTCTGTCTAGTAAGAGCGTGGCAGTCCTACCTCAAAGAAAAATGGCTTATTAATCTTAAATTTATATTGATTGTATTGAGTAGGATTATGGCGAAAATGCAATTATATTAATAAGGGGAGTCCAGTCACCAGCTGCGTCTATAATAGACCACTAAAGAAATCGCATATTCATGTGGCAAAGACCTCCAGATTCGTCGAATTTCGTTTTTTAAGTGCTTCGAAGTTGATGTCAATCTTCCACGAAGCTTCCTCGATTGATGAGTGACCACACATTTTTAATGGGATTCGCATCGGGTGATTGTGAAGGCCAGTAGAGTGTCTCGATGTCATTTCCCTCTTTCCAGGACCTGCATAGCCGGCTTCGGTGTTTGAGTTTATTATCCTCCTGGAGTATAACTAATAATTGAGAATACGGCAGAATATATCGTCCTTATTGTAGATTGCTGATATTAAATCAAATTATTGCGTGACATTGTTTGCGATAAAAGCGTTGTGTCACGTTGCGGATATTACAATAATGTTTAGAAAATAGTGTTCGTAGATAAATTTTTTAAACTATTTTACGTTTTTACTAATTTTTGGGATTTCAAATTGCAATTTAACTGTAATCGTGGAAAACTATATACCTTAGATTATTTTTATTAGAGTTAGTTTATCATTATTGTTACGATATTTTAATTTGTAACAAGATATAATATCTCTTTTAAAAACTGTCTGATTGATTGGACAAACGGGGAGGTTGAACTTCTGAAAACGGCCAACGCCTGATTATCATAACTATTGACAGAAATACTTCAAATGACGTCAATTGAATGCTCTTAAATGGATTTTCACCGACAAGAAGGTTTAGTGCCAGAAATGTTTGTTTGAAGTTATAAAAATTTGTACTTATATTATTTTATTAGCTACTACGTGTTCATCTGCTAAGGAGTACGCGACTTCCACGCGAAGCGACTTTTATCTCATTTATTTCCTGGTAAAGGGGTACGCGATTTCTACGTGAAATGAGTACTATCACACCCTCCCCACCTCCTATGGGTTTACGAACATGGAGTAGATCTTGGAGATCAGGCTTATATAATATCAATATTTCGGAAGTAGTTTACAGTGAGCTACGTAATGGTAATACATTCAGGTAGTATAGTAACTTTATATCAACATTTTTGGCATTATACCTTTTTGTAGGTAAAAATTCATTTAACAGTATTCGTACGTCCTTTGGAGTATTTTTGCTAAAATTCATAGCAATCAGGTGTTGGTCTTTTTCGGAAATTTATCCTCCAGGGATTATATATGTTAATCAATTCTCATTTTTTTATATATGTTTTTAGAGCGAATTACAAATAAAGTATTTCGTACAGATCGATATTATAGCGACATTTTTCCAACAGAATAAAAACGCAAAAAAGAATCGAATTGGTGACGTAAACATCACGCATAGATAAACGTCATGGCGCTAATAAACGTGTTCAGAACTCTTATGTCAAATAAACTTTCAGTTATAGTATTACCGAAACTTGAATCATAATAACAAATCTGTTATATCATAATATTGATACCGCAATTGTATAATACTAATGATACGAATTTTTAATTGCAACATGTCCGATTAAAATTAGATAGAATTTAATCTTAAGATCTTGAGCCTCTTAATCGGCAAAAATTATTTTTTATATATTTAATTTTTAAATAATTTCGCATATTTTTATGCACGCTATGTCAATTTGTCATTCAAAGAACCTTCATGATACTATTACATTGTCACATACATTTGTAACAAGAAAATTATAACTCTGAATATTAAAGCTATATACATAGATATATTTACCGCAAAGATATCTGTTAACGCGAATACGGTACAAAATTATTAATTTTACATTTCATTAGTAAATTGTCTGTTACTTAATCAGTTATCTACTTGCGTAAAAATATTTGAATAAAAATTAAATGTTCATACATATTTCATAATTTCAGAGCAATTTTATGGTCCTGTATTGTTTTCTTATATATATTGCTATTACATTGTCACATACATTTATAACAAGAAAATTATAACTCTGAATATAAAAGCTATATATATAGATATACTATCTCAAACATATATACACTGGACAACAAAATTAACGCAACACTTGTTTCACTCTATAGGCGAACTTCAAGATAGAATAACTTCGTCAAAAATTATCGTATCGAGATGTTTAAAAAAGCATTCTACAGCTTGAAAACTCTATTTTTCAGATCGCTACTTGAAAAAGTGGTCTCACGGAGATTTTATGAAGTTACACAAACATAAATGAAGATATATCAGATCTCAAAATTTTTTACGAAATTTGAAAAGTTCCAACGCACGAAATAAACATTGTGCACAAATGCGGTTTACATCATTCGAAAGAACGAATCTTTTCCTTTAATTTGCTTTTTTACGAAGCTTTACGATTTTTTTTCACCGAATTATTCAATATATGTTGTAGCATAAAAGGGTCATTTTTGCTTCAACGTTGAATAACTCGGTAAAAAAAAAATCGTACGGATTTTGTTAAACAATAATTTTTGTAATCACAATATACTGGATTTTTTTACGAGTGCCGTGTAACTGGCTAGCTCTCAAAACACTAACTGCACGACATATAGTTGCATCCGTTTGCTCGTGATTTAAGCTCCAACATAGATATATACTTTACGCTAAAACAAACAATTTTTTCCTTTAGCAAAATTACGTCCGACAAATAGTTTTTACAAGAGAGCTTGTTATAAATGATCATATAATATAAAGGCTTTGCTTGAATTTATGTGAGGAATCACCTCTTAAAATCTTTTAAAATTATAGTTAGTATTCATCCCTGTATTATAATTAGTGTGATCTGCGGCCGCTCGTCGCAGAAATAATCAATTAACTTTATCGTGCAATTATCTAGCAGTTAACTTTTTGAGATCTATCATATTTTTAGGCTCTACAAATTGTAATAGCACACGATATTGTACCGTTTTAAATCAAACAGTATAATTAAAATAAATAATAATCATTGAAAATCCTTCTATGATAGTATATTATACGATGATCGATTTATCGTTCCTAATTTCCAATAATAAAAATAAAAATCAGTTTATTATCTGTATCGATTATATATACAGGATGATTGTGTACACGATAAGGGCTTACAGGAGTCTTTTGAGTGAAAAAATACAATATTTTTGTGATTTTTTTTTCTGTGTTCGGTTATGACATACATTTACGCAATAAAGTGTATTTAATAAAGTGTATTTTGAACTATAATTTCTGAAAATTTGAAGTAAAAATATTCCAAATTCAGCCGATGGCAGTCGATCATTTTTCGGAGACGCTGTAGAAAAGAAGCGCCTTGCGGTGTCCCTCGTAACTTGATATAGGTTTATCTTAAAGCAAAAATCCAAAAAGATTTCATTTCTGGACATGTTTAGCGAGGCCCCAACGATGCCCGAATATTTTTTTTTATTTCTAACTTTTTTAGAACGTTTTTAAGCAAAAATCGTGTTTTTCAGCACTAAAAGTCGGCCATTTTGTAGCTGTAAAATCGAAAAAAAAAAAAAGTTGAAAATAAGAACGTTGGGGCCTCGGCATATATGTGTAGAAAGTGTGTGCAAAAGTAGAAATCGATCGGTTGCATATTCGCTGAGTTCTGATGGACACCGACTTTGAAAATAACATTTCGAGAAAAACGCGTTTAAAGTTTTACATACATTTATACGTGTATAAGATGAAGATTTTCCATTTTTTTTTTGTTACTTACATAGAGTCATCGATTCCAGGCCCATATTCAAGTGTTCCCGCAGAAATTGCGATGTCCAACGCCGGAGGGTCGTATACCTGCCGCGTATACCTGCGGGACCGTACGGGTCTTCGAGGCAGAAACTTTAAAAAATCATATCTCCGTCAATTCTTCACCAAATTACTTGAAATTTTAACACAATACTCCTGAGACTGTACTATCGAATAAAAAAATTAAAATTTTTGACCATTTTTTACCCCTATAAGCCCTTAAAAAACTTGCCCAAAATTCGCACTCAGTGCGTACTAATGGCGATAGAGTTCCGCTGATTAGACTGATTCCTTAAGGCAACTTTTTATGCTGATACTCGACGCTCATTTTCAATTATAATATAATTTTTAATGTTTTTATATATTCTACGTGTTAAATTCCTTCCCTCTTTCACTTTCTGAGTAAAATGTGAATATTTTGTAACATTTCAGAATGCAAAAGATTCGCAAAAGTGCAGTGCCACTAACAATGAAAACAATATATGAGTTTTTTTTTATCTGCAGTCTTATCGACATGCATGACTACCATGAGTACGCTAGAGGCCTAGAAAACCATGGTGTAATAAGAAAGGTGAAGCAATTATAAGATGCGCAGTGGCAAGCCAATCAGATGTGTGCCTAAATTCAAAATTATTGTAGTGGGGGGAATGGCGGGAGGGGTCTTTGCGCGTCGTAAGATGGTGAGATATGGTGTAGTGTAGCATAGAGACCCTAGAGTCCTAGATATCAGAGAAGCGCAACCGATGTTCCGTGTCCTGATTAGCTGACTGTCAGCCAATCATGACATTCATTCAGTGGTATTAAAAATGGCTGACTAATAGACGATTGGTGGATTTCATATTTCGTCTGCAAATGACGCCATTTTTAATACTTTTCTTAGTAATTTTGCGATACTGACTTAAGCCGGTTGCGCTTCTCTGATATCTAGGACTCTAGGAGACCCTATAATAGGGAGTCTGGCCAATGTTCTAGTAAGAAATAAAATGTCGTCCATAAGGAACACGAAGGTAAAGGAGGGATACATGCTCCTTCCTTTATCTCCGTGTTCCTTATGGACGCCATTTTATTTCTTACTAGAACATTGGCCAGACTCCCTATTATAGGGTCTCTAGTGTGTAGCACAGGTTGAGGTTAGAGGATAGTGACAAGGTAAGGACAAATATGTTTATTACTTTTAGTACTTTTGTTATTGTCGATGCGAATAAATTTAACGTGTTTTTTGTATTTTCTGTAATTTATCAACCTTTATTTCGAGTGTATATCCTTTCTAAGAAAAATCGTGTAAAAAATATATCGAATATGTCGAAGTAATTGGCGTTTCCGTCGATTGATTCTCTCGTTGAGCTAACTTCGTGAGCGGCTGCCGTGCCGTGTATTTTGACAGTTGTGTGTATAAATAATTAACAGTATAATAGTAACAATACATTATTAATTGTACACATTCAAGCATTTAAATAAATACACTAAGAGATAAGAAATTAAAAGCTAAATAGCGTCCATCTATCTAGTAAGTTAAAATTGGCGCTTTGCATTTAGGCACACATCTGATTGGTTGAAATATTGAGCGACCGCCATTATGCGTAATGCTTCACCTTTCTTATGTAGGATTCACACTGCATACGACATCCGACGGACGACGGTACGATATCCAATTGCAGAGCTTGTTACAAAATATTGTTAGCTATATATCAAGAAATCAAGCTCTCCTATTGGATATCGGACGTCGTACGTCGGATGTCGGACGCAGTGTGAATCCTACATTAGGGTGCCGTCACATACAGCCCGCAATCCGTAATCCGCACCGTATATCAGCAAAGGTTAGTAGGGATTGCGTCCGTAACGTTACGTGTATTTTATCTCCTTATGTCCCATGGAGCCGTAATTCCGGAAAAGTTACCAGTTTTTACTAGTAATGCTTTTTCTAATTTTATCTATTTGACTAAATTTGACGGTTTAAGTAAAGTTTTTATTATAATCAAGATATATTATGCAGTTTTCTTATGAAATAAATTAAAAATAATCAATATAACTTGTTAAATAAAAAAATAATGTAAAGCATTACTAGTAATAACTGGTAACTTTTCCGGAATTACGGCTCCATGGGACATAAGGGTGCAGTCACTTGAAGTCAGAAATAACGGAACGGAACAGTAACGGAACATTGATAGAAAAGAGATAGAACAATCCTATCTCTTTTCTATCAATGTTCCGTTCTGCTATTTCTTTCTCCATCGGGACGCACTCTAAGGAGATAAAATACACGTAACGTTACGGACGCAATCTCCAGTAACTTTTGTGGACATCCGATGCGGATTACGGATTGCGGGCTGTATGTGACGGCACCCTTACACCATGTAGAAAACAGAGATGCGATATTGCGTCGGTTGGGTTAGGTAGCTACCGCCATTTTAATTCAATATAAGTTCTCTTGTAAAAAGTAGAAAAGATTAGATTAGGTTAGGTTAAGTCCGATACTAAATATTCACACAAATAAGATTGCACTTCGACACTGTATTGTCTAAATTTTTCTCTCTATATATATGTATGTATGTACATACATACGTTATAAAACTATATTTATACAGATGCATTAGATGCGATAGTGAATTAAAATGGCGCTCCGATCACGTGATTTAGACAGCCAATCAAACCATACCCTTCAATAAAGCCCATGGCACATACAAAAACGTAAGGCCGTAAATGTAATCAGTAATGCCTGGTTTATGCTTCGGTCTTAAGGTCTTAATCCTAAAATTCAGCCAATAGAGTTCAAATTTCGGTTAGAACTGGCAGCTTTATTGGTTGAATTTTAGGATCTTGGGATTAAGACCTGAAGCATAAACCAGGCATAAGCGTTTTGGTTAATCACAGTAGAGATAAGGCCGGTAGTAAATCCAATGTTACGATTTCCTTACTGATACGTCTTACGGCTTTACGTTTTTCTATGTGTTTCTGGCTTAACGCATCTCTGTTTTCTAGGTCTCTAGGGCCGGTATTCATAGTCGGTTCTTATTTCAAGACTTTCTTAAGTAATGTCTTAAGTAGAGTCCTAGATATCAGAGAAGCGCAACCGATGTTCCGCGTCCTGATTAGCTGACTGTCAGCCAATCATGACATTCATTCAGTGGTATTAAAAATGGCTGACTAATAGACGATTGGTGGATTTCATATTTCGTCTGCAAATGACGCCATTTTTAATACTTTTCTTAGTAATTTTGCGATACTGACTTAAGCCGGTTGCGCTTCTCTGATATCTAGAGTCTTAAGATACTAAAGCGGCCCTCTGATTGGTTCGTAACTCTTCAAGACTGAACTTAAGACGGTCTTGAATATAAGAACTGACTATGAATACCGGCCTAGGTATAACCAATACAATCCTCGCCATATTGTCTTTTACCCTTTTTTTCTTCTTTCCTTCCTTGCTCTTTTCCTTCCTTATCAACAGCCGTTTGAGCGCAAATATACCGACTCACGCATACATATATTTGTAACATATATATATATACATATATTGAAAAATACATCGTTTATGAAGTTTCAAACGAAATTCTATAAAAGATATATTAGTGAATATAGCATTCCATTTAATGTTGCAAACTGATGTGCGCCTAAAAATAAAGCATTCAATACACAGTATGTAAATACACAGAAGTAAATTAAAAACACAAAAATAAATAAAGAAAAGGAAAGTAATGTCACATGATTCGAAACATCGCGGCAAGATGATAGTCCGACATTAATTCTTATTGGGCTATGCTCAGAATATTTTAATTTTGCGACTTTTGGAAATATTCTTTGCGCTGATTGGATTATTCTATTTAAATTTAGAGAAATAGTCCTATTTCAGGGAAAAAACTGTCAACAGTTGCAAAATAAACATTTTGCTGATCTTGGCCATTGGATAATTGAAGAAGTGCGTGTGCGTATAGCGTTATCGTGTGGTAGCACACTTGAATTTAATCCTTGATTTGACCGCTATTGTATTACTGGATGTGCGACGATTTCATGGTAGCTGCGTGTACGTTCGTTGACAGGAAAAATCGTAAACCATTTGAATTTTAGAAATAACATACGAAACCATGGACCTACGTAGCTGGCCAATTGTCAGCTCATTGGAGCCAGAATTTGTGAAACAAATTCACATGGTTATGGTGTACAACGTAGAAAGTAAATAATTTTTTTTTTCTCTACCGTATTCGCTTTGACAATGTTGTTCACTTTACTTCTAGAATTAGAAAATGGTTCTAATGCATTAATCCTGACGAAAGACAAGATGGTGTATGTCTTGCAGGACAATTACGATTGTGATGAGGGCGAATTCTCCATGATATATCCAAAGAAGATCGAGACGCTGTGCACGAAAAAGATAAAATCATTCGCGTTTGGCAACGATCGTAACCTTCTAACACTTACAGAAGGTGGAGAGGTATATTACAATATGATAAGTGAATTTGTTTGTTATTGGTATCTCTCCAGATAGCAAAATGCTAGCAGTATGCCAGCAAACTTGATCATGCCGTGCAGCAGATATCAAGCTGCTGCTTCCTCATTAAGCTTAGTTTCTAACAGCTTATCCTGCCAACTTAACACAACGATAGAAATAAACAACAAAAATCAATCATTATTTGCTATCACATCGTGACAGCGAAAACGCGGTAAAAATACAACATGATCTGACCATAATCAAGTACTGACAGCCTGCCGTCACGGCGTGACGGTAGGCTGTGCTCGATTTTTGCTAAGTTTTTGCTGTCAGTACTTAATTATGTCAGATCGCGCAGTGTTTTTACCACCTATTTATACTGTCATAATATGACAATAAGTGTGCCAGATTTTTAACAACATTTTGCTGATTTATAACATGTAGTCATGTTTTATATCAAGTTTTCATCTATTTTTTGTTAATTTATTTTGCCAGCATGTAATGCTCGAATTCTGCTTGCTTTATTTCGGTAATGTTTGATGAATTTTTACAGAATTTTTACTAATGTATTATCACGCAGGTCTGCTCTATTTTTGCTATATTTCTGTTAGCGCTATACCGAAATGGTAAACCGTGTTCGACTGTTGCTCGATTTTTGCCATTATAATAATGTAGTATAAATTAGCAATGCGTGCTTTTGGCAGGTTTGGCTATCTGGGTCTGTAACATCTCTCTTTTTTATAGGATATATGTAATTTTAATTTCTTTTCTTCGAAATACACATTTTTATTAAATGCAAATTTGTTAACCGTTAAGTTTCAAAGTAGTTAAAAGATAAACGATATACAGGGCGTTATCGTATAAAGCTATATCCACACAAACTTGCATAGCCGCATAAACGTACGCATAAAGAAATTGATTGGTCCATAAGCAAATACATAAGAAAATGAACCAATCAATTTCCTTATGCATTTGTTTATGCGGCTATGCAAATTTGTGTGGATATAGCTTAAGTAGCCACCCCTTTTTGTCTGATAAACTAATAGTGATAGACGTAATAAATAGTCTCAAACGGCTCTAAGTTGGAAATTGGCCATATCGCAGAGTTGAAACTGAATAGGTAGCAGTCGCCCGTCAAACTTTAAACTGCGAAATAACTTGTACATAAATTGTAAAATAATTTTGTTATATATTATTGCATTCTTTAGAACATACGCTATAACTTTTATTATATTAAAATGTTTAATGTATCGTACAAAAATTATGCTTATATCCTTCTGTTATCTAATATAAATAATTTTTTTCAGTTATCACTATGTTTATAATAAAAGTTAACATTTAATTTGAGACCATATTTATTAAGTCTATCTCTTTTAGTTTATGAGATAAAATTGGATGGATACTTATACGATAATAATTAGCATATTAAATTCACGAAAAAAATTTATATATTTTTTTTAATCGGCCTCTTAGCTGAGAAGTTTTCATGTTATGCCCTTAATTTTTAACAAAATAATGTTAAGACTAGAGGTCGTTAATGAACGATTTTTAAATCAAATTTTTGATTTTCCTTAATACATGTTCAATCTGATTGTAAAGTGACTTAATAAGGATTTTAAATATAGTATACTAGTTGTATGTTTTTTTATTGAACATGATGTGATATGATAAGTCATTAAACTCTATGATATACGCCTTAAGAAATACAGTCTGATTAATGTGAAAAAATGACTAAATTTCGAGTTTGACGTCGGTTTTATTTTATCTTTCAAATGAGTCGTTATACCTCTTAAATCGCAGGTCTGTTTACTCAGAAGATCCATTCGGAATTTTCTCGAAATCTCCTAAGCTTTCAAAAGTTGCAGTTTAACTGAACTATAATATGTTTCTAAGGATAGAAAAAAATTGTTTACAAGTTCTAAAGTTTAATGTGTATATCGCTTTGTGGTTTTGATATCTTTAAATTAAATGCCTGATTGTTAATTTTTTCTTTCACAGGTATATATCTTAGGATCTGACAAATATTTTCAAGAGTTAATTTTTTTTAAGAATATGAATGTTGAATTGCCTACTTTAATAGAGATACCTTCTTTGGATGACAATCTGAGTCTGAACCGTGTTGTAGACATAGCATGCGGAAATCTTCATTTTGTCATTCTGACAGAGATTGGCCAGGTAAGCAAAGTGTCAATGATAACATTCTTCATCATGAGTTGCAGAATAACCAGTTCAATTTAGGTGTATACTTGGAAAGAATCGTTTAAAAGGGATCGTAATAATATGGTACTGAGAGATACTACACCTAGGAAGTTTGATGCTTTGGCTAGGAAAAAGGTTGTCTACATCTCTTGCGGGCTAACCTTCACCATTGTGGTTATTGATAATGGCGAGGTGTATGGTTGGGGTGATAACGATATTGGCCAGCTGGGTGTAGGCGATAAGAGGGGCCGACAGATGCCATGCCAGCTCAATTTACTGAAAGGCATTGTAATAGGTAATTCTTGTCTCGACAAAGCAAGAAAGGAACAAGAAAACGATAAAACCTAATGGGATTACTGAGCAATTGGTATTATTTCAGTCAAAGTGGCTTGCGGAGACACTCACACGCTGGCGCTTACGGACGAAGGGAATCTCTATGCCTGGGGTGAAAATGAAAGCGGTCAGTTAGGGAATAACTGTCTAAAACATTCTAATGAACCAGTCCTGGTATTTATTGGCATATTTATTGACATCACAAAAGAAACACCCAAAAAAATGAAAACAAAGGATTTTATGATCAAAATTATTATATTATCAGGTTGCGCACAAAATGGGAAAAGTGTTTGACATTGCCGCTTTGTACGAAAGAAGCAGCGCCATGGATAAAAGGGGACGTGTATACGTATGGGGTCGCTGCCACGAACAGAAAATCATGACCCCAATCGTCACTCCATTCTCGGATATGCATAGGGCGCTTGCATGTTACGGATTTACGAACATTATGCATAAACCGTTGATCCTGAAGGCAGACGATGAACTGCAGTTGGATATATTAAAGATTCTGAGAATTGCATTCGACGATCCCGTATGTTTTGCTTTTTATGTGGTTTCTGCTGGTTTAGCTTATGTTTTCTCGCATTTTCGAAATGTCGGAAATAATATATGAATTGAATAACTATGTCCAGAAAACAATGAATTATCAGAATGGTTAATTTAATTGGTTTTTGCCAGGGTTGGGTAAGTTACTTTTTTTTTTTTAACTAAGTTAAGTTAAAGTTAACAATTCCTTGAAAATTTAACTTAGTTAAGATACAAGTTAATGTATAATGAAATTAATTGAATTAAAAGTTAAGTTAATAAAAAAATGTAATTGAAAAGTTAAAAGTTAAAAATACATTTTTTTCATGATTTCAGGGTTTTAGTCTTAATAATAACGGAAGTGACGATAAAAAAAAATATTTAGATTTTAGAACATATCCAAAATTTTTATTATATTAATTTTTTTATAATAATATACGAGTATATCTTTTATAATTATATGTTTTATTTCTATATATACTCGGTTTTATATGTATATTCTATTATTATAATGTCAACATTCATTGCGTTTTTGCACAAAACCTCAAACTCTTATTATTAGAACCGAATAAATGCAGCAGCAAACTACAAATGACTACAAGCTATTGTAGTCATTTGTAGTTTGCTGCTGCAAGTCCTGCAAGTTAGAACCAGTGATGCAAACTTGTGTCCGCTTGCGAACAATAAAGAGTCTCTACTTGCAGAACATATCAACAGCGTCATTCATCAATATGAAACAGACTGGCGTAACACATAACCAATGATGCGAATATCTATAATACTTACAGTACTCGATCAATGCCACCGAAGGCGCTGATCGCGTGCTGCAAGCCGGCCGGAATTGGTATCTTTAGTTACGTGTGGCTCGTAATATGGGTCTGACAATGAGACACTTAACTTTAAAAAAATTAATAAAAAGTTATTAGTTACTGATAAAATGTAACTAAATAAAGTTAAAAAGTTAGGAGTCTAAAATGTAACTAAGTTAAGTTAAAATTAATTAACTTTTTAACTTAACTTTTAACAATAATTAACACGTTAAATAGGGCGAATAAGAGTCAAATTACAATTTAAAATCTAAATCTGTTAACTTATTCTAATATTATATATTGCGAAGAATATCACATAATGTTTGGCGTTTCGTCCCGGCTTCCACTACTGGACTCATCAGTAAGGCATTGTAGTGGAAGCCTACCTTATACGCCTGTGTTAGATGTTAAGTCGAGATACTATATGAAGAAATATTATATACGCGTGTCGAAGCATTTGCGAGAATTTGCGAATATCGATAGACCTCTGATGGCGAGTCGACGTAGTGATATTCTTCGCAATATTTTTCCAAAGTAGGAAATAACGTTCTATTAATATATATAGTCCCCCCAAATTGCGCGCCGAACAATTGTCGGACTTGCAACGCAACTCTAATAATCTGATTTATAAATGTCCCCACTCCTTAATTTTTGCGCGCCGAAAGGATTTCGGTCTTGATATTCTTCTCGTGATATTCTTCGCAATATATAATATTAGAATAAATTAACAGATTTAGATTTTAAATTGTAATTTGACTCTTATTCGCCCTATTTAACGTGTTAATTATTGTTATATAAAAGAGTCCTTCAAATCTTCAATTTATTTGTTAACTTTTAACTTTTTAATTTAGCACTACCCAACCCTGGTTTTTGCTGTTCAAAATATAGAAAGTAATTAAATCGCTGAGCGATTTTGTCTTTTGAATTGAATCAATAATACTGTGACAAGAAAAACATGCAATTAAAATAAATAAATCTAATTATGCATATATAATTTAAAATCGTTATTCACACGATGGAGAAATACTAATGCATACATATACTATGTGTATTTATATATTTCTATTGTAAAGGTTTATATCTATTGTTTTTCTTGTTAGATTTTGTTTTAATTATAGTGTTATTAGCTTGAATTTTTAAAAGAAACTGTATTTAAAAAAAAATTTATTTTGCATGGAAAGAAGAGATATCAAACTAAGCGAAGTGTATCCTACATGTGTTCAGACCTACGTAGCTGGCCTATCGTCAGTTTCCTGGAGCCGAGATTTGTCTCGCAAATCCACATGGTTATGGCATTCAGTAATTATTTATTCTCTTCACTTATTTTGCAAACTCATTTTGGCAGTATTGTTCATCTTTGTGTCTCGAAATAAGTATAGATGCTAATCAGGCCTTAATTGTAACAAGAGACAAGATGATATATGCTTTAGGTATCAACTCCGACGGGTGTTTGGAGACAGGAGACACACTCCTGTTAATTCCGAAGAAGGTCGAGGCTCTATGCATGAAGGATATAAAAACCCAGCATCCGAGAATAGATTAAAATGGATTGGCCATTTTGTCTATTCGAATTCGTATTTTAAACAGCGAAAACTTTTTTTTAGATTCAATTGGATTCAATTAGATTCAATTGGATGCAACTGGATTGAAAAACTGCGTTTTCTATTTAAAATTTTGAATTGTACAATATTCACTATGGTCACAAACGCACTGAAAAAGCTAATATTATTTTTTTGATTGAAAAGCATACAGATATGCTCCATGCAATTCCTATACATGAATGAAAACATATTTGTATTGAAAAAGATTTATTTTAACATTCATGAATTCGTATTTCTGAAAATTTGAATCCATTTTAATCCATTTCAATTCATTCTCAGATACTAGGACATCTTATTGCGTGGGGAGAGTGCTAAACAATCTACATATAGATGCTGGTCAGGTCTTTATCATAACAAGAGACAAGATGGTATATGCTTTGGGTACCAACGACGACGGGCGTTTGGGGACAGGGGACACATTGCCCACGTTATATCCAAAGAAGGTTGAGGCTCTATGCATGAAGGATATAAAAAAGTTTGCGTGCGGAGAGTGTCACATTCTAGCACTTACAGAACAAGGAGAGGTATGTTAGAAGGTCAGAAGTGTATATTTATTAATTGTCTTCGTAACATCTTCGTTTTTTAAATTCAAGATGGCCTAGTGTTCAGTGTTGAGAGACTCATATTTTAAGTTACTATATGATGTTCTGAAAGTATTTCTACGTTTCTAAAAGAATTTCATCAATTTATAATTGAAAAAAATTTTGACATACTACATTTCGAATGTCTTAACGACGAACAAAATGTATTTGAAACTTATAAACAAATAAATAATTACAAAGGCAACGCTTGTTATGTTTTAAAAACAACAAAAATAATGATATTAAATTACGGTATTAAAACAAGCGCGCGCGCGCGTGCCAACGATATAAATGATAAAAATTTTTATTAAAATATTCTATAATTAAAATTGAGAAACGTTTCAACTTATACATAAGTCCTCTTCAGTCTCCTTAATAAATGATCCTTAATAAATGATAATATAAAACGTAACCATAAACGAAGTATGGTTAATCATTCAAATTATACTCCATCGAGTCAGCAAGTAAAATATGAAAATTGTTTCTCAAGCCGAATAAAGAAAATTATCCGCATCGCAATTGTATTTGTTTAACATTTTTAGCAATTTTGTTGAATATTTCACATCTTACTGATTGGCAAAGTGTTATTTTTTGTAAAACGCTCAGTTTTTTTGTGGCTCTTTCTTTCTCGCGTTTTGTGAAAAATATAAATATTGAACAAAATACATTTTGAAAGTCTGCTCTTGTAAACATGATGAAATAGGAGAATTGAATACCAGTTGTATATATGGCTTAAATCTCACGTTAAAGTATAGAAAACTATTCTAAGATTAAATCTCAGTCTATTAATTTTTCTGTCATTCACAGATATATTCCTGGGGAAACAATCGTTTCGGCCAAGTGGGGAATGGTTCAGATGATGAACATGTTATGTTGCCTACTCATTTAAATATTCTTCCTATGAAGTGCGATCTACATTTGAATAAAGTCGTGGACATAGCATGTGGGTATAACCATTCCATCGCTTTGACCGCGTTTGGCGAAGTAAGTAAAGTGTCAACAATAATTATTTTCAGCTACTAACTAGGTAGTTTGATTTAGGTGTACACTTGGGGACTACATCACATAGAAGAATTCGAGGAATATATAGATGTAGAAAACGAATCAGTGCTCTCATCGCCTACACCCATGCGACTTGATAGTCTACATGGCAAGAAGGTTGTCTACATTGCTTGCGGTGCGACCTTCACTATCGTGATTATGGACAATGGCAATGTGTATAGTTGGGGTAGTAACAAATATGGCCAGCTGGGTGTAGGCGATGAGAGGGACCGACAGATGCCATGCCAGCTCAATTCACTGAAAGGCATTGTAATAGGTAGTTTTCGTCTCGATAAAGCGTCAAAAGAATAAGAGAATCGTAAAATCAAATGGGATTACTAAGCAATTGATATTGTTTCAGTCAAGGTAGCTTGCGGATACGCTCACACGCTGGCGCTTACAGACGAAGGGAACCTCTACACCTGGGGTTTGAATACAAATGGCCAGTTAGGGATTGGCAATGGAACGAATTCTAGTAAACCAGTCATGGTATATTTATTATCGTCATAAAGAAAACAACAAAGAAAAAAAAATAAAGATAAATTTTTATATTATCAGGTCAAACACAAAATGGGAAGAGTGTTTGATATTGCTGCTGATCACTGCAAACAGATAAGCATCGCCGTCAACAAGGAAGGACGTGTGTACATATGGGGTCTTTGTCGCAAAAATTCCATTACGAGCCCAATCGCCACTCCTTGTTTGAATGTGCACACCGCGTTTGCATCTTACACGTCGCCGGCTGTTATGCACGAACCGTTGATCCTGAATGCGAATGAAGAATTGGAAATATTAAAAGATCTGAAAATTGCATTCGACAATCCCGTATGTTTTGTTTTTTGTGCGGTATCTGTTTGTTTTACGTGTACTTTCTCGCACTTTCTAAATTCACGTTGAAATAAATGACTGCATTTAGTAGAGAGAGTCGTTCAATGAACAATTAGAAAAATTAACATAATTGTTTCTGCGGATATAAATGTACAAAAAATAATCACTGATGAACGATTTTATCTTAGGAATGCGGCCAACAAGACGAGAAATATGCGCAATTAAGATTAATAGATTTAGGCCTGATTGCACCAACGTGATTTCGATTTTAAGCGAAACTTAAACTGTCTCTGTCTCTGTCTCCCTTTCGGCTTTAAAATGAGATAGATAGAGTTTTAAGTCTCGCTTAAAATCAAAAAGTATTGGTGCAACCGGGCCTTACTTACTAATTCTGACTATTTATGAATATATGATTTTTATCCACAATGAAAATATTAGTGTGTATATATATGTACTAATGATAGAAAATATGTACTAACGTTTTCATCGTAGTAGTTAACATTTATCGTTTTTTGTTAAAAAAAAGTTCTATTTTAATTATTTTATTACTAGCTGAAGCTTATTACTAAATAAAATACTATTTTTTAAATGTCTATAGTTTAGAAAGAATGTACTAAATATATAGACATATGTGGGCGCGCGCGCGTGTGTGTATGTATGTGTGAGCACTTTAATATGTGTTATTTTCGATTTTAATTGAAGAATGAGACAAATAGCTTATAGGAAGTTAATTTTGTACGCATCTGTCTTTAACGTTTTCCCTCATTTTTTTACAAAGTTGACAAGCGATCTTACAATACATGTGGAGAACAAATGTATTCACGTGCACAAAGCTGTTTTGAAATTTCGCTCTTCGTACTTTAGAAGGATGTTTCAACATATTTGGTCGGAAAATAATCAGAGGTACGTAATGATTTAACAAAAGATTAGTGTTGAAGTCTTTTTCAATTTTCTCATTTTATTAACGTTCTTCTGTCCGGAAAGTGTTATTCAGCATGATCAATATTCCTATAAAGTCTACAAAGCCTTCTTGAATTACCTGTACACCGACGTGATAGAGTTACCCTGGGAGCAAACCGTTGGTGAGTAATATACCATAAGTCGTTATCAATCTAAGTACTCTCATGATTAAAGCAATATTTTTCGAAAACCTGTGAAAACAGAACTTTTCATCCTGGCTAACACTTACTGTGAGGATAGTCTCGAGAAGCGATGTACTGAGATGTTAAAGCACGAAATTACCGTATCGAATGTCGCCTACTTATACAGCATTGCAACCAAATATAACAATAAGGTATTCAAACAGTGTCGTTGTTGACATTTATATACTTCATTAACTGCAAAACTTATTTATTTATTAATAATTAACACGTTAAATAGGGCGAATAAGAGTCAAATTACAATTTGAAATCTAAATCTGATAATTTATTCTAATATTATATATTGCGAAGAATATCACGTAATTTTTGGCGTTTCGTCCCGGCTTTCACTACTGGACTCATCAGTAAGGCATTGTAGTGGAAGCCTACCTTATACGCCTTGGTAAGTTATTAAATCGAGATTCTATATAAAGAGATATACGCGTGTCTTAGATATACGCGTGTCAACAAATACAATATCTCTTTATATAGAATCTCGATTTAATAACTTACCAAGGCGTATAAGGTAGGCTTCCACTACAATGCCTTACTGATGAAGTCCAGTAGTGGAAGCCGGGACGAAACGCCAAAAATTACGTGATATTCTTCGCAATATATAATATTAGAATAAATTATCAGATTTAGATTTCAAATTGTAATTTGACTCTTATTCGCCCTATTTAACGTGTTAATTATTATTAAGTAAAAGAGTCCTTCAAATCTTCAATTCATTAATTTATTTATACTATATGCAATAATTAAATACCATTTGTAAATTTTTAGGAGCTAGAAGAGATCTGTACTAAATTTGCCTTTTTTTATTTAACGAATTTAGAACAAATAAAAGATGATGATGAGGAATATCAGAACGTAATAAAAGATTTAATACTTAAGGCGAGAGAAAAAGGTGGTTTTAAGATGTATACGCCTCTTCCGCTTAAGAACAATACGCCGATCCGTGAATGAATAGAATCGCTATAAATGTCTGTTTTGTTGCATGAGAATTAATAGAAGTTACTAGAAATATGTTGTATATTCACCCATATGGTTTTTTATAATCGCGTAGTTTGTTGAAGTATTCCAATAATTTGTTTTCTTAATTGCATTTTGTTATAGTAGCTTTTTCATGTAAGTAATAAACATAAAACAAAAGTGGGATGACTTTCAGTAATATCTATACATTATTTCGCGTATTTTAATAAATTCGCGCAAGAGATTTCTTCGCCATTCTAAAACAACAACAACAATTAGAGAAACGAAATCTATGTTAGAAAATTAGGATAATCTTTCTTGCTTAGGTGTAAATGAAAGTTACGATGAAAGTTGTAGCGAGTTGTAGAAAATTACGTCCGACAAATAGTTTTTACAAGAGAGCTTGTTATAAATGATCATATAATATAAAGGCTTTGCTTGAATTTATGTGAGGAATCATCCCTTAAAATCTTTTAAAATTATACTTATAGTATTCATCCCTGTATTTATAATTAGTGTGATCTTATGCGGCCGCTCGTCGCAGAAATAATCAATTAACTTTATCGTGCAATTATCTAGCAATTAACTTTTTGTGATCTATCATATTTTTAGGCTCTACAAATTGTAATAGCACACGATATTGTACCGTTTTAAATCACAAACAGTATAATTACAATAAATAATAATCATTGAAGATTCTTAGTATATTATACGATGATCGATTATCGTACCTAACTTCCAATAATAAAAATAATAATCAGTTCATTATCTGTATCGATTGTATATACAGGATGATTGTGTATACAATCGATGAATTAAAAAACTTGCCCAAAATTCGCACTCAGCGCGCACTAATGGCGACAGTTTCGCTAATTGGACTGATTCCTTAAGGCACCTTTTTGTCCTCCCCTAACTGAAATCTTGCATACGCTCTTGCTTTCCTTATACTTCTCCAGCGGAAATAAAAATTTTGATGTGTAAGTCGTATGTAAGAGGAAAGAAACGTAACCGTCTTTTTTACATTTTATAGTATAAACATATGATAGTCGTAGTATATAAATGTTTTATAACTTTCAAAGTGTAAATTTAATGTGTACATGTAATAGTGAAATCTTGTAATTTACATTGCATTTAGTTAACATGATATTATATTACTACCTTAACATATAATACTGAAAATATATATTTACTTGCTTTATTTAACACACACAGTGCCCGACATGTGATCTATTTTTCAACTAATTTTTAAATCGATTTTGACCGATTAGATTACTGATTACATCGGATTATTAATAATACACGTGATTATTAAGATAATTCTACAATGTGCTGTTTGTTTTCTACTTCTTGTTGTTTATCTGTTCCATTCTTAATCAAAAAGCAAGAGACAAATAACAGAAAATAAAAAGCACATTGTAGGATTAACCTTAATGCACGGAGAAACAAAATTAAATATCGGTGGAAAACGTGTATCAAATGCCCAGTCCTATTATATAATATAAATAAATTATCACAGCAGTAAGTATTAGGATAGTAGTGCGGTACGCGGTTAACTAACTATAGGCAGCGCTATAGAGAATCGCGTACCGTGTACTGCATACCGCGCTCCATGTAATCGCATCCTGAGAGAGGGTAAACATCTGCTAATAATATTCAGTTTATATCACTTTGAGTTTCATACAAAAACCTTGATTTTTACTGTGTTTAAAATGTCGAATTTTGTGTTAATCAAGCAGAGCATTTACGGGAATTGTAGAAAACTCTTCGAGAACTATATGATTTCGTCAAAAAATCGACTTTCCCGAACTTGCGGTGTTAGCGAAATTATAGCTCTGCATATTCTTATTTTTTAAAATTTACAGCCTAAATCAATGGTACTGTTAGGTTAATGAAACCTATCAAGAACTGTAGAACTATTGTGGGTGCAAACTGTTATTAAAATTTCCGATGTTTGAAGTTGAGATGCTTCACAGAGACACAAAATTCTATTTCCCAGAACACTACGTGTAAAATTAAAAAAAATTCTGAGAGATGATTGATCTCTGTATCGTAATTTATTTTGATATAAAATATCTTAAAACTTAAAATACTTAGATACACTAAAAATGTCATTATTTTACATTTCAATATATTTTTATTAGATTACAAATGAAAAAAAAAATTTTATTTTTAAATAATCTTCAATTCAGATTGTAAACCATTACTAAATTTTTTATATTATTTTTAAAACGATTTAGAATCTGTAATTTTTCTAAAATTTTTCATTATTTAAAGAATGTGTAATACATCCTTAAATTTACCAAAACGTGATTTGCAGACGTGAAAACGTCAATCTGAGAAAAATGCAAGCTAAAGAAAAGATAGCTCTTCATCGTAAACGCCACTTTATTTTATCTATGTACAGAAACGAAATTCCCTTAAACGTACCTAGACACTGATTGAATACAATAGGATTTAATCGCGTCGAACTTATGTACAAATTGAACGTCGATGGATGCGCGCGGCGTTTTGTACCCTGACTGAGAACGATACGAAGAGGAATCTTAGTGCCGCGTCTGGGGTACCGTGCCCCATTGCGGTGTGCGAATATTATAAAATAAAAAGGAAAAGAGGAGTCTCTCTCTCTCTCTCTCTCTCTCTCTCTCTCTCTCTCTCTCTCTCTCTCTCTCTCACTCTCTCTCTCGCGGAAATTACAAAAAAATTCGTGTAGATAGGTAGACAGGTATCTTTAAATACAAGAACACATGGTACTTTTGTCGAACGCGAGGGATCGAGATAAGGATCGGGTCGCAGTCCTGATCGACAAACCCGTCGTGTGCGGAGCTTTTCGTTCTTCAATTTCGATGCCGAAACCACAAAGATTTCGACGAGCTACGAAATGTCCTCGTTGTCCGACACGGATTCGATTCAAGTTGTTTCACATGAGGCTGAACTGTGCTTCAACAATCCCGCGATTTTCCTGTCTAGTTCCCCGAAATCCCGATGTTTCGTGAAACAAGCAGTTTGGTAATCCGCAGTCGTTTATCACAGGATGCTTTCCAATTGATTAACACAAACGTAAACAAAAATGTAGTAAATGTAACATTGTGTAAGACTTAATTACAACAAAATGTGTACGTTGTGCACGGTTTCGAATAGTTGAGTTATAATAAATGTAGCTTTTTCCATCTGTATTGAATGAAAAAAGCAAAAATGCCAGCCACCCAACGTCCTCCAATCTCATCTACCGACTATCGCGATTAGTAACTTCAAATGCGTTCTAAAACTCGACTCTGTCAACTCTAAATATCTGTTATCCTTGTTCAATATTCGGTGAACAAGGATAAAATGATATTCGGATTGACAGAGTTTTGAAACGTATCTCTGTAATCGTCACGAGAAAATACAAACTTACACAGCTGATTGGTAGAGTTGTTGTGTCAACGATTACGACATTAGAACGCAATTTGTGTCATCGTATGCATGAAAGGATGTCTAGTGAATTTATAATTGGAAAGCACACATAAAAATTTCCTTCCAAATTGAATAAAAAATTGTCTGGAATATATATATCTAAACCAATGCATTGTGGTTCATCGGAATCAAATTTCGATTCTGAAATTATTTGATACGATATTTATAAACTTGGTTTCTCTCCTCGCAACTATTTTATCATTTAAAAAGGATAAAGAGGTACTATTTCGGATTAGTCTCGTCTATAGAAGATGGCGATTTTAATCTCGATTACTAGTTTTAAACTTCTTGAATTAAACATTTCAAGAGTATTATTTTGGACATGTCTACCGACAACTGCAGCGTCGGTGTTCCTTTATTTAATATCAATACTAAAGTAATTACGATATTATTAAATCCACCACAATACGAAGAGAAAAATAATTTTATGAAAATATCACGTTACCTAGCATTGATGCAAATAAGAATGTTAATGTTTGCTTTGGAATTTTATTTTCATAATTGACTTGCGATGACAAAAGTGTCTACTGAAAGTAGTCGAGAATTATTCGTAGTTTTATATCGATCGGAGAGTCTTATTCAAGAGAAAAATTTTTTAAATGGGACGCACAGCCTCATGTGCTCAAACTGATTAAAGAAAATGTCGATCGTTCGCTTCGTTTAAAATCGGAACCTAGTGAGCCGTACATACGTCGCGTAAGCGATAACTTTAGAAGTCGATGTCAGAAGAGAATAAATCTTTGATTCATTAGATAGTTACTTCTACCTGAAAACATTGCCATTGATGAACACATTTATATATTCATGGATACTCCGTCGTGCGAGTAATCCAGAAGCGTATTCTTTTATTGTTCTTAAGTTAGAAATCTTCACTGTGCAACGTATTTTGCATTTTTTTCTAATAAAGTTAATTGTATAGGCCACACGTCCAAGCAGTCTTGAACTTTTTAGGCAATGTTTTTAGGTCGGAGAATGAAGTTTTATTGCGCTCAAACGAGCAATTTCCTCTTCTTGAATATGTTCGCCTAGTATATTTGATTGACTCCGTGATATAATGACAAGTAAACGGGCATGCAGGAAGAATGAGTCGGATTTGAAATTAGAAATTCGTTCGACCTGTTCTAGTAAACGTTTGGTCGTCATTACGATTTATCTTCTTGTGCTGAATTATTATATTTTCTCTTTTGCGTAATTTTTAACTTTGCATCCGACTCAATCTTTGATCCCATTCATATATATTCATCGCTTTATACTATACATTATACTATACAAAGCTCACCGGTTGTACTTGAACTTACTATTAAGTTCCATGTCCCTCACTTGTATTTACATAACTGTTTACTCGTGTATACAGCAAATTAACGCAGTGTAACGCAAAATATCGAGAAAATCGAGGATGTATGTCTAACGCACAATACAAACATCAAATTCGATCGTTTACGTTAATTAATGTACATTGGACTTCAGAGACAGATGACCGCAAGTAACCGCATAACGTTTATGAAAGAACCTGTATATTTCGTATCACATGTCGCTCAGAATCTGTCGGATTCTATCACAAGAAATTCGTGCGTACGCGCGCGCGCGAATATGTCTGTACGCAACAAGGTAAAATATTTCTTGGACCGGTAATGGCAATGTTTTTTTTGAATCTAGGATTCTATATAGCCGATAAAGAGTTTCTTTTAGAGACTAATCACTTGCGTCACATTGCCTCCGAAATTGACAGCAGAGAATGACCAAAATCGAGACGCTATTTTATTTTATATTTAGGATCCCCTCAATTACTTTCTCTGTTCGACGCTTCAACCGCGAGTCGTCTCTGGACTAGAGTGAGCTTATCTTTATATAATGAGAGACATAATATCATCTTATTCAAGGTTTCGACTTCGACCTTTCGAACTCGCAGGCCAAAGCTGTAAACGAGGAAAATAATCCAGGGCATTGTATTCAGGATAGAGACTTTGGTTATTCTCCTCTATGTAAAAATTCCATCGAGAATGATTACTCTTCTCATATTAGTACGCTCTATCTTCGAAGCTTATTCTAGGTCGTCCCTCGACCGACGAAAAGAGGAGGACTTTCAGCCGAATTTATTCACACGTCTCTCCACGATGCAAGGATCGGTGTGGGTCTTTAACCCAAGTTGAAGATTGTGCGACCCACACTTCTATGAACGAAGTGTGTAAAAGTAGCTGCCATTAACACATTCATTGCCAAGATATACATATATTTCTCAATTTTTACGAATCTTTTTCAAGATAGTATTTTTTATTGAATATTGCTCTTTTGATAATAGTTGTTTCATTCGATCTTTTGCATATGTATTTTTCGGACTCTTGATAGACAAGATATTTTGCGCTTTTCGCCAATCCGCTCACTTGCTACTGCTCTACGGGCACAGCCAATGTGTTAAAAGAAAATCGCTTCGTTTCTTTTTTCTCCTTTTGATTACGTTGACTCCCCCCTCTCGGCCGGAGGACTCCAGCCGGCTGTCGACGCGAGAGAAGCACTAGGATGAGAGAGAGAGAGAGCGATGCCGTCACGTGCGGAATAATGATTTTTCCCCGAAAGAGAGTCAGTCTTGAGGATTAATAGATAGCTCTGGTACGATTTGATCCTGGCATGAGGACCTGCTGCCGGACGTAGGCGTGTATAATCGCAACGGCTTCGACAGCCACGGGTGTAGCGACACGTCCTCAGCATATGGCCGTTCAGATGGCTCCTTTCGCAGCAGCGAGCGGATCAGGCACTTGGCGCGTGGACTCAGGCCCTCCGGCACGGCGAACAAGCCGCGCGAGATCTTGGCGAAAAGAGACGCGTGCTCGGCGTCGTTGAACGGATAACGGCCCACCAGCATCGTGTACAGCAACACACCCAGCGACCAGATGTCCGCCGCCTTGCCGGAATAGGCGCGTCCGGAGCGCAGCACTTCCGGCGCGACATACGCCGGACAGCCGCGCCGATCGGTCAGCTTGTCGTCGTCGTTCTCCACGATCACCGCGTCCTCGAGGCTTTCCAGGCGAAGCCGCGTTCTGGAAAAAAGAAACGTCCAATTAGAAAATTTCGTCAAGATTACAGTAATCAATTTTTCGTGATTTGTCGTAGAGAGATAATCGAATTGTATTTATTATATGTGGAAAAAGCGATTTTGCTAAAGTATTTTAACAAAATTAACTAGAAATTAGATCTGGAAATAATTTAATTTAAATCCTCAAAATTATGTAAGACGCGTTCAAGCTGATTACACTGAAAATAATGATTTATTTGATTAAATTAATGTAGAGACCTATTCTATATCTCCCCTCTAATATTTGTAAGACTGTTATAGCGTTACAGCCTGTTAAGGCCTGTTATACAATACACGTATATCGACATCGTGAGCCGTACGTCGTAAGAATCGATCAATCACAATTAAATGTGAGGAGAATACTCAACTGTGATAGGTCCATTCTTACGGCTTACAGCTCACGACACCAACATACAGCGTATTGTATAACAGGCCTAAGAGTTACAGACAAGAGACCTCTTAAGCCCGTGTCACACTACGAATTGTGGACGCGGATCGAATTGAGATTGCAGATCGCACATCGGAATTCAGCCAATCAAGATAAAACTGCTTTGTGTTGATTGGCTGAATTCCGATGCGCGATTCGCAATCTCAATCCAATCCGCGTCCACAATCCGTAGTGTGACACGGGCTTTAGTCATTTTAATTTTTTTCATTGGAGAATGTGTGCATTTAAGTCAAATGTAATACACTTGACTGAAATACACACATTTTTTCATCGAAACAAATAAATACGAACTAAATTGATTTAATTTTTTCAGACAAAAATGTTACCCTTTTGGAGCACTGCCATCAACTTTTCTATATAATTATTTGCACGATCCAACAAAATTATTTTCAGATCTATATCTAATTAAATTTTTAGATACTTTAGCAAAACCGTTCTTTCCATGTATATCTATCTCTATCCCTTTAGTGTTAATTTTTTAGCTCTGAAGATATAAAAAAACATTATTCAATAGTTAATAAGCGTACACCAGGATGAACAGCCCCCTCCACCCAGATATTGATTAAATATACCCGCTCGATCTTTCTCTTTGTTGTAAAAGATTTACAGTCTTTCTTCCTTTCGTCGTGTGAAATTCACTCTACGTGCCTCAGACACGCGTTACGTCAAGCCCTGCATTTATTATCGACCGGTTATGATCTCGCTCGCTGCGCAAGTTTGCGAACTAGAAGCCGAGGATCGTGCAATCTTTTAATGCACGCGGTCTCGAGAGAGATCTTCGGGTTCGCCTCGCGCGCGCGTACTTTTAAGTGCGCGCCCGGTATTTCAAGGTATTTCAATTTAGTAAGAGGATATCGCGATTGAGCCATCGTTCTCAGCCGTCGTCGTGCCGTTGGCAAAGTGGCATAGGAGAAAGAGAGAGTGAGAGAAAGAGAGGAGAGCGCTGCGTCGTCGTGCTGGTCGGTCGTTGCGTTGATCAACCTGCAACGCGGAAGTCGCGCGTGTACGTAATATTCTTGGCTCTTGGGTAACTTCTGAGGCTCTCCTTCGAGTTCTCGTATTCTCGCCCACGATACTCAGTTAGGAGAAGGGGCAGCACAGTCGGGAAAGCGCCACGTATTCTATATCATATTATCCTACAGAAGTATACATTCCTATGTATTTGTCATTCCTTTGAAGTCATTCCAGCAGAAATATTTTAGATTTCATTTATTTTGAAACTCGTGTATATAGAAATTGCATTTCTGTGAGTTTAGTAAAATAATATAGGTGGTGGTTGAAAGAGAAAGACGTAAATCCCGTTTAAATCATCAAAATTGCATTTTCTTAGAGAGTCGAATTTTCGCTGAAAGCTTTTGCACTAATTTCGGCGTAATTCATTGTTAATATAGTAATGTTACTTTGTGAATACATCCTTACGAATTTCTCATCATAAATGAAGGAAATTTCTAACAAGAGAGACATTTTCACTGATGTAATAATAAGGTCGACAAAGTTGTCACAAATTCTTCGTCCAAAAATTCCATTTCTTCGATTCTCAAACAAAATTTCACGATTTTTTCTGATGCTTTTAGTAATTTTCAGCTATTTTGAAATTGTTTTTGTATTTTCATTTTATAAATCAAGATCAAATATTTTGCGAAAGCAATTTAATAACAATATAAATTACTATTGATGTTGCTGACACTGTTTGTATTTAATTAAGTTGATATTTCAAAACTATGTAGGTGTGATATATGCATCTTTAAGTATCTTCTTTAAAGACAAAGATTTTAATTTTTCAAAAAATTTTGCAAAACTTCCTAACGTTTCCCTGACTTCTCTGACTGTTTTCAATTTTCTAACATTTCCTTGAGTTCCAATTTTATGGCAATCCTGATCAAATTACATAATATAATCCATTGTACAATATTTGTAAAAATATATTTCTTTAAGAGGAATTATTTTTCAACGAAATCATCACAACAAGAAAAATCTATTTCAACGCGTATTTCGGAAGAACCTAATAAAACGGAAGCGCAGCTACGGTAAACGCACACGTCACGCGAGAGAGTCGTTATACGATCTTGACAATCCGAACGAGTGTCAATGGCCTCGTCTCTCTCTTTCTTTCTTTCTCTCTCTCTCTCTCTCACACGAGCAAATGAATCGAACGAACGCGCGCAATGGCACGCTAGACCATTCGTGATGAACCAAACGTGGCCGCCGCGAAGAAAGACAGATACAGATAGTGAAGAAGGGGGGGGGGGGGGGGGACGGTCGCGCAGCATGATATCGCTCCGGGTTCAAGAACCCCTCAGTGCGGCAGATACTAGGCACGATGAATTTCTTGGACAGCTTGTAAAATTTTATAAACAGTCGAGAAAACAAGTTGATACTTGAAGGCATCGGTCTTTCGAGGAAGGCAACGATCTCTTTGGACTCCAAACGCGAACACAACTCTCGTTTCCTCGCTACGTTACAATTGCGAAGTCTGAAGAAGATCCCGCTGATGCCACATGCTGAATCATTAATCAAGCGTCATTGATCAATTAACTACGCTCGCAGACGCTCGGCAAATTAATGTTTCTAATGACAAGGTGAATCTTCTCGAGATAATTTTCATCCCACAATTATATTAATCTTCATACAAGGAAAATCCGGAACCAAGTGGCTGCGTATATCACACATAGGTAAATGCATCTTGCGGGCGTAAAGAAATTATTTTTTTAGAATATTTTATACCAAAGTAGACATCCTATAATTACGTTATTAATATCGAGTTCAAAATTTAAAAATTAAAATATAATTCATAATTGCAAAATAATATTATCTCAATTCTTAAACGCCACACTATGAGAATAATGTATACCTACCCACACACACATCCAATTCGATTGCTTGTAACTTTCATAAAAATAAATATATTGTAAAACAGTTTTCTTCATTTCAAAACGCCAGACATTAAGGTCCAGTTTTTCATTTTCTTGTTATTATTTTCATTAACAATAAATTTAATAAAGAGTCAGGCTCCAAAAGAATGAATTCAACGAAACAAAATAATGCCAATAAGACCCGTCACAGTACATAGGTGTTGTTTGTATGAATTAATAGTATTTATTAAAAAATATATAAATTGTAGACGTTTTTCGACCCTATAAGTTCGACCCTATAAGGGTCGGCCTTTTAAAATTTTTATTAACCTGTTATATTATATTTTCAGTAGCTTGTTAAATTTAATTTCGTGATAACGTAAAAATTGTATTTTTTTAAGTGATTTTTTAGTGATTAGTGATTTTTATAAAGTTACCATTATAAAAATCATCAGTTTAATAATTAATCATAGAAAAACACAGTTTTTACATTATCAAAAATTAAGTGAAGTTAATTCTAAAACATAAATTAATCAGAAAATAAAAAACCTAAGAAACTTAAGTAACGATATTAAGCAAACATATGCAGCTTTGATATTTTTATTAATAAAGAAGTTATACAAGCAATGGAAAAACGCTGAAAAAAGAAAGTCAGATACGCGATAATAAGATGTTCAAGGGTGAATGTTTCGTGTAAATATTTAAATAAATTACATTGGATGTCCGTGCCAAATGCCCGAATACAGGTCCTCAGGTCAACGTCCCGGATTTACACTTTCAAGAATAGAGAGTGTCTCGGGCGCGAGAATTAAACGAGACTGACGATTTTACTCATCGCCCATCGGGATCATTAACCTCACGAATGATTATCTCCGTTGATTGAATTTGGCGTCACGAACTATACCAGTGCTCGATAGAGTTGCGAAATTTGGTGCGTAGAGAGAAATCGCATTGTACTTTTCACTAAGAGTTTAACGCTATGTTCAACACCGTCGTCGACGTTAACGATGGCGGAGTTTTAGCCGAGTCACACGCGTGACGTATTTAGCAAATTACCATAGATCGAACTCCAAGGCGATCCGGGAAAAGACTGATTTGATCGCCTTAATCCGCCTATTGTCGGCCGATGAGGTAAAGAGAAACCCACGAGAGATCCGCGAGTAAGATGGAAAATCTTCGTGCACAGAGATGTTGGCGAACTTTCGAAAAGAAAGAAAGATGTATTCGAAACCAGTAACTGCGAGTGATTTTTTATAAAATAGTACATTAATAAATTTACTGAATTTTAATAAATATTTGTTTAAATGGTACTAACTAAACACATTTACTGTATAATTTTTTATCGAACAAATGTTTAATACTATCTAAATGTTTAGTTTAGTACTATAGGAATGTTTCTTGTTATTCGATAATTTTCGAATATTCGATATTTTTTGCTGCTCGACATAAAAATATCGAATAATAAATTATGAATAAAATATTGACCAGATATTTTTTTACTATTCATATTCACTCTCTATTTTTATGAATGTACTTTTAGGAGTTTTGGATGCATTCAGTAACTCATTACTATGCTGACTGAACGTTCAATGAGCTCTTGCATTTGTTTAGTTGGTTTATACTTTTGGATTCAACGGAATGTGCCAATTGGATGCAAGTATTCAGTGAGCGGTAATTAGTAATACTGAACACACCCATTGTATTTCATAGTTGGTAATACTGTTTGTGACAGATGCGCGCTAAAATACCTGTTTTAAACATGTATTTATTTTGCTGTGTATATAATTCTGAATTCTTTGCTTGTGTTCATAACTTCACAATATAAGTCTTGTGCGGAAATATTTTACAAAATTAGAAAAAAATTTATAAAATGTAAACTATGTTCCAAAGGTATAAAGAGTTCTGGGACGATTTCTATAACTTCTTCGCACATTTAAAGACAAAACATTTATTTGCATATAATGATTGTGTAAAAAAGAAAAAATCAGAGGTAAGTTATATTGTTTTTTACATATCTTCGTTCGTAAGTTCTAAAAAAAAGTGGCATTTTCTTTTTTTAATTTATTCGTTGTGCGATATATTCGATATAATGTCTATTTATTCGGAATAAATATAGATAATTTTAAAATATCTGAATATATTCATAATTGATATTTTTGCTCGATATTGGCATGTCTAGTTAGTACTATTCAAACAAATATTTAATAATTTATTAAAATTTAAATTTTTTTCAATTTAAAAAAGATTTATGCTTATTTCCTTCTATGCAGATTAATCTCTGTTCAACTTATCGTTCATCTAATTTGTAGAACTATAATAGAAAAAGATCAAAAGAATAAATTAAACTGACAACTGCGAGATGTAAAGTTAATCTATACATTGGAACTGAGGGATTATGCTAGTTTCTATCAATGTAGATTAACTTCAATCTCGGTTCAACTAACTTTCTCAAAACTAGGAAAAAATGAAAAGCAAGTTGAACCAAGATTAAAATTAAACTAAAACAAGATTAAAATATGTACATTAGAGTAGAAATGAGTGTCATTTAATCTCGATTTCATTTACTCTTTATTCTTTTCTAATTCTTAGAATTAGAAAAAAAAATGAAAAGTAAATTAAACTAAGATTAAAGTTAATCTATATACATTGGTAGAAATGGATATTCAATTAATTTATCTCATTGGTCAAGCCAAAATTTAGCGCATGCCGATTAAAGTTTTCGGATTTTCCTCCAATTGTTATTACGAACTCTTTATTAGACACCGAACGTTTCGCACGTTGTTGCATCCCAAGGAGATTGTTCGAGGATTACTCGAGGAAGGCGCGAAACTCCTCCCTTTCGGAGAAAGGGAGGAAGAAAGTATACCACACGCCGTCTCGGATGTCGGCCGTGTCGTGCCGGTGGAACGAGCCGAGCCACGCGTGCGTTTTCCTGATTATATACCGACGTTTCAAAACTCCGCCGCAGCAGCCGATGAACCAATATGCTTTTCTGGCTTGCAACATTCCCCGGACTCTCCTTATATTCTTACGTATATACGCGCACGCGGGAGCAGTAGCTCGCCGCGCGGTAGGAATGCAATTGGCCAACAACGGACCGACATACGAGTCGATCTCTCGATTGCCGGCGTACTCACTCTGTACACGACACACAACACACGCCCGTCGACTCGGTTTGACTTGGCCGGTCTGTTGCTTGTATGTATTATACATAGGCCTGCCTGCCTGTCTGCCTTCCGTAGCGACATGGGTGGGTGCGTCGTACGTTGTATCGCGAACAGATAATGCCGCACCAACAAGCCTCGTAAACACCCTAAGTCACGACTCGACACGAAATCCCTACAGGAATATAATGGAAGCGATCACGCTGTTCCTAACTCGTGAGGATTTGCAATGATTTGTTCGTGATCATTAGCGACTTAATGATCTGTTTGACAATGAATCGAGTCTGAGACACAACTGAAAAGCACATATACATAGGAACAAGGAATAACCGTGTAATCTGATACACGATTTCTAATAGATTGAAAAATCTGTTATTCCCTGTTTCTAATGTGCTTTTTCAGTTTATTAGGCTTTAAACCTAACTTTACGCGAACTTGAATTTGGTTTAAAAGAGTTACTTAACTTCATACAAATTTGAATTTGGTTTCGTGTTTTTTCGCAAATGCAGGATCGTTTTGTACCGGTTGCTTCTGGAGAGCCTAAGAAATTTCTAGGATCATAAATTAAACGTGGTGTTGGTATGATTTAAGACATTTAAGTTGTAGTACGCCTAACTTAATTAGGAAGCGATTGATATCAATCAATCAATATACTTCATTTTTTCTTCCATTTCGATTGGTATCATAGATGTAGAATCGAGTACTTTTGAATGAGTTTATTTGATGAGTTTTCAGGTGAAAATTGAAATGTATCTTGATACGATACCCCTGTGTACTTTAATGCGCCTTCTCCATTTTTCGAACGGGAACACAATGTCATGCGATATGCGCGATAAATTTCATATTTATTTCATTTTTATATTCGTAAGTAGGTATTTCTTTCCAGCGCCAAGAACAGAGAGGTTATTCGCACGAGAAAAGCACACTCAGAGCAATCGATTTCCCCTTCACTCGGAAAAGCGAACGCAAACTCTGCGCTATTGATACACCTTCGCTTCGGTCCGGATGTGTGTCACTTATCAACTTTCATTACATCGTCATGAGAAAAATGCGGTTGCGATTACTTCTTTTAACAAATATCGGTATGGAATTTACTCCGTTATCTATATACACAAGTATAATAGATATTTAAATACAGTAAAAACTTGAAAAAATGTTTGTATTCTTCTTTCATAACGCTTCAACATTTTCGGATTAGTATAAATAAAACTAAAACTATTTTGTTTCATAGAAAATAAAATAGTTATAATTCAAATTTAGTTTATGACAGGGGCATGAAATTAATAATTCTACGTTAATAAAATATTTTAAGTACTACTTCACAAGACAATCATTGATTAAGTTAAAGTTTACTCGAAGTTGCTTTGAAGAAGCTAGTAAATAATGAAATAAACGGATTCTCACCTCGCTTCATCGGCGAAAACAAACTTTCGAAGTTTGAGGTCCCTCAACACGACCCCGTATTCATGACACGTGGCCACGGCCCTGGCCGCCTGCCGGAATAGTCGCCTTGCTTCGGGCTCGCGTAGTCTCCTGCGTGCCCTTACGTAGGCGTGCAGGTCACCGTGATGGCCCTCCAAGAGGAGATAACGCCGGCCTCCAGGTGCTTCCATTACGCCAGCCACGCCGCTCGCCGCGGCGGTGCCCTCCAGACGAAGGTGGGCCTGCAGCAACGCCTCGCAACCTTTGTCGCCCACGGTCAACGCCTGCAATCCGGAAATGCAACGGAGTCAGTAACAAAGACAATTGCAACAAGTACTGCCATTAAAAACATCGCTAAAAATACGCCGGAAGTGAAACTCCACAGTCCCAATACATATATATCACTAGATAAGACGTTTCATTCCTAACTGTAATTGCTAATCACGGTTAATTAATTGATAGTTTTTATCATTATTTACTGCATTTAAGTAGGTCAAATGTTCAAAGCACCCTACAAAATTTTATTTTTATAGTCATATTTTTTGATAATATGATAAATTTAATATAAGAGAGACCGGGGCACCATGGGTCACAAAAATTCAAACAGTAAAAAATACATCAAAATGTAAGATTTTTGGTAAACTGGTAAATTTCTGGTCTCAATTTTTTGTTCATGATAATGAAAAGTTCATGATAATTTTTAGAAAGAGAATTCTAAAATTAGAAAGAGAGATTCAGGAACACCAAAAAAACAGACTTTGAAAAACAGGGGTACTAACTTCACACCCAACATTAGCACCGCATAGTTTTATATAGCCTATTTATGTATCATATTTTAACGAGTACTAGAATTCCTGATATAAAAAATTTATTTTTGATTTTTTTCAAAAAAATAAAAAAAATTTTTTTAATTAATATCAAGTCCGAATAGTTCTGAATAGCGTTTCCTGAACGGAACTCTTTCTAAAAATTATCCGGAACTCTTTCTCTTGTTCTGAAGAATCCAGAACTCTTATCAGAACTCCGACTTTTAAGTATGGGGGTGTCAACTTCACACACCCAAATAAACGATTATCTGCATTGCAGAGAAAATGCAGAAAGATGTGTAGAATCACATACGTAACTCGTAATAACTATATTATACTTTATAGAAACAACATAAAAGAAATTGTAAGAGGTAAAATAATCACTTTCGCACCATGAGATTCTTTAACAGCATGTGTACGGAAAGATAACGAAAGTGGATTACTGCCATCTAAATACATAATACGGGCAACTAAATAACAATCATATGATACCAATTGCACCAATGTAAACATTTTAGATTTCTCTACACAATCAATGACCCATGGTACCCCGGGACCCATGATGCCCCGATCTCCCTTATGTATAAAGTTAAATGTAAAAATATAACGGACTTTGAGATTTCTGGGCAAAACTTTTTATTTCTTTCTTTTCAGAACAAGATTTTTAAGATAACTATGCGTGATCGCCTACCTCTAAAGATTAATATTCCTGATTAATAAGCTTTTATTCCTGAAATAGGTATTTAATATAATAGTTGTAGAGAAGTTAAAGAACGGATATGCTTTTTTTTTTAATAAGTATGCTTGTCAGAAATTCGATACCGGCTGTATCAATTTCTGTGTTCAATTTCGGTTCGAGTGGAAGTGACTTTTATCATAGCGAGCTTTAATTATTCCAGCGGATATCCGTGAGAGAGCGATATTCACATACTTAAATGACGATTATTAAGATACGTTATTCTTAATCTAGAGAAGAGTTCTACAATCCCGATCAGGTTTAAAGTTGATAAAATTACATCCGCCTCAATTCTTTCAATTATTTTAATTAACTATATTCATATATCAGATATATTATATTAGATATAATTTAGTATATTGATACCAAAGTATTATTTGACACTGAAGCTATACATATTAATATATAATTATGCTACGAATTTGACACAACCTTGATTATAATTAACCCTCGATATAATAATATAATAAACAAATATATAAACAATCATAAATTAAAAGGCTATAAAGAGTCAACGCAGTTAACAGTGCGAAAATTATTTTAATCTTACAATTAACATGCAGAATACCAGTCGACTGGTATTCATGTTAATTGTAAGATTAAAATAATTTTCGCACTGTTAACTGCGTTGGCTAAAATATAAAAATCGACTCTCGAAAATTTCAAATACAAAGAATAAAAAGGCTAATGAGAGTAAACTCGCTGTTATCAATGCGAAATCACAAAAAACAATATATATTCTCGTTAACAATCAAAAAATGTCATATATAAAATACTATACGTTTCGGCCTAACATCCGGGCCATCTTCAGTAGTAAATTCAAATAAAGACATGGATCTGTAATAATATATTATCATGAAAAGTAATATATATTATTAATTAAAGTTGCCAGTTTAAAGTGAACATACATAAGTGTATGCAACTTTCGGCCGATTTTCGAATCGCCTCCGTCTTCCGCTGTCCCCCTCACCTCACCGCTCCGCTCGCAGTCTAAATGCTGCATGACTGTCGAGTTAGTAGTTTTTTGAATATGGCCGGAGACACTACCACGTCTTCTGATATAGTTAATAACAAATAAAAAAATACGAAAGAATAAAAGTCTAATGTCTCATTAGCTGTAGATCTGTATATGCATTATTTATTTATAAACAGTGTTTTTCCCTTGCACAGACCCTTGTTAACAAAAAAATTGTGCGTTATGAAAATTACTACCGTACAGTAAACGAAATCATCGATCACTTTTGAAACTCTACTCGTCCAGCTGTGCATCTCTCTGGCTCGTGTCGAAACCTGACACCGTTTCGACATTCGAGTCCCATTAGTTTAATAAGAGCACCGTGCATTCTTTACGAAATCCCCGATCGGCCACCGGACGCGCTTTTGTAATGCCTCAAAAAAAATGCACTCAAAATTTTTCTCGATTTTCGATAAAAGATAAACGTAAAAAAAAGAATAGCTTTTTGAGCAAACTCAACAGTCAATTCAAATGTCATCTAAATTTTCAGCGAAATTTTCAGCAACTTCTCAAGTGCGGAGAAAAAGACTTAAAAATGTATTTGTGGGATATAATACGTTATTTTATTGAAATAAATCGCGATCCTTATTTAAATCCTCTTTTAAGTACGAAATAAAATTTTTCTTTATTCCTGCCAAATGAGCCATCTATTTTATTTTTTTACAATTAATACGAAAAATAACGCCTACGTCAAATTTGTGCTGTTATACGGCTGCGAGACTTCAAAGACCACAAGAGGTTTAATGAACAAACTTCAGGTCTTCGTGAATAGGTGTCTGCGAAGAGTCTGAGACTGTTCTGGCCAAACTCGCTTACAAACGAAGAACTATTGCGCGTTTTCAAGCAAGAAAAAATCGACACTGAAATCCGCCGCAGAATATGGAAATGGATTGGCCATATAATGAGGAAAAACTCACATGATATAACTCACATGACCATGGAGTATAATCAACAGGGAAAATGTAAAAGAGCGAGACCCGCCATGTCTTGGAGGAGAACAATAGACAAGGAAATTAAGTCTATTGGAAAAAGATGGGCAGAAATAAAAACGATTGTCCAAAACAGAGTAAGATGGAGGAGACTCGTAGACGTCCTATGCTCCTCTTTACGAAATAAAAGGATCCATCATCAAGAAAAATAAAATATTCACAGAAACGTACATTCTATCATCAAATTTTTTATAACCAACATATCGAAGAAAACGTCACAAGTAACAGTTGTTTCTGAATATTTCAACCTTTTTCTCAATGTGCAATATATAATTAATGTATTCAATAACGGTTATCAATTTCTTTTTTATCTGTTTTACAGAAAAAATTTTTTGATGCAAATTTGTCTCCAGTCGAATGAAACTTTGCAAGTATACAGAATGAAAATATGAATTACTATTTTTTTTTTTTATATATTACGCGTTCTCGTCTCGCAACTATTTCGAGAAGAATTAATGGCTTTAACTTGGTTGTGACTACCTTTCTCCGAAATAACGGTGTGTGTTGTGGTGTGTGGTGACCCCTATTTCTTTTTCCTCCAAAATCACAATCGCGGTTCGCACACAGCGCGGACACGCTTGCGAAAGCGCGTGACGCTCTCGTGTGTAATCGTCAATTAAATTAAACGGCCGTGGCTTTAGAAGCGATTATGAATAACGGACAATGTGTGTGGCGATACGCGACGGACGGATGTCATGAGGCGAGAGAGGCGGCTGCGAGGTGACACAACCTTGTGTTTGTTCACAACGTCGATGATGTAAGCGACTTATTGTATAACGTGCAGCGATTGTATTATAAAATGTTAGTGGAAAACGCGGAGGGGAGGAAGGTCCACAATAAAGATACTATATCAGAATCCGGCTATGAGTGACTTTCTCAATTCTCTCTCTCTCTACGAGAGAAAGATTGACATAATTTCTCCCTGTATATATATACTATTTCATTTTAATTTAACTCTTATATATACTGAAAAAAAAAACTAAATTTTAATAAATATATTTGTTTGAATAATTCCAAGTAAATCAAATAATGTAAACATATATTTATTTGATACAAAAACCATTAATTTGATTTAATCTATCTTTTTTTATTGAGCAAATATTTATTGTAAGTAAATGTTTACTTACAACTACAAAGAGGTATGTATTAAGATTTAGTAAGTATTTTTTTAGTGTTACTGTGTCTCACTATATAATTTTAATTAAAATTCTAGATTAAAATAGTATAAGTTAGAATGTAAGATAGTTTATGTACAGGGAGAAATTTATATACCTTTTTCTCTCGTAGGATTTTGACAAAATCGTTCGCGTGATTAAATTCTGATCTTTAGTTCACGTCGGCTCGTGAACTAAAGATCAGAATCTAATCATGTGTTACATGACAGTCTCTTCCGAACGACTCGCAAACAGAAAAAAATGGTGTGAGAAAAATAAGGAGAAACGCGGAACATTGAAATCTTTCCGATTGCAGATACGGCGTAAATAGACATAAATAAACATAAACGGACCCGAGGAACAGGAAACGACTTGCTCGCGTGTTACGTTTGCATATGTACTTTGGTCTAACGTAACAAAGTCCGTCGTTATCGATGCAAAATGCGGATACAAGACTTAACTTTCGCGAAAGTTAAAGCGCTTTCGATAAGAATCTGGAATAACGGTGTGTTATAAATACTAGTAATTTCTTACTTATTAATACCTGTTTCCACCAATGTAGATTCATTTTAATCTCGGTTCACAATTTGCTCTTCGTCTCTTTCCAGTTCTAAGGATTAAAGAAAAATGAAGACAAATTGAACCGAGATTAAAGTTAATCTATATTGATGGAAACAGGCATTAAAGAACTAATGTTCATTTCTATCAATATAAATTAATTTTAATCTCGATTTAACTTAAGCACAATAGAAAGAATCGGCAATAGGAACAGGGAAAATAAAAGATTCAATCTATCAAAATATCGAAATCTCTTATTTCTAAGTTTTAGTCGTAAGAAATTGACCAATCACAATCGAATGTGAGAAAAATAATCGACTATGACTGACCAATTTCTTACTTTTTAAACTAATGGCTATTGTAGAAAATTCATTAATTTTTTTCTAATTTTCTAAAAATTAGAGAAAATAGAGAAGAGTAAAAATAAAGAGTTGAATCGAGATTAAAATTAATTTATATATTCGTAGAAATAGGCATAACCGAACGATGTACTATATAAAAATGACGAAGTGATAAAAAACCAATATCTTATCAGTATAAAGGATATCATTATTGAAAAGTAAGAAAATTCAGAAAATGCTATCATTTATATATACAGTCTGTCTAGTAAGAGCCAGATCTATCTCGAAGAAAAATGGCTTATTAGCCTTAAATTTATATTGATTGTATTCAGTAGGATTATCGCCAAAATTCAATTACATTAATAAGGAGTCCAGTCATCATCAGCTGTGTCTATAATAAAATACTGAAGAAATCGCATATTCACGTGGCAAAGACCTCCAGATTCGTCGAATTTCGTTTTTTAAGCGCTTCGAAGTTGATGTCGGTCTTCCACGAAGCTTCCTCTTGATGAGTGACCACACATTTTCAATAGGATTCGCATCGGGTGATTGTGAAGGCCAGTGAAGTGTCTCGATGTCATTTCCCTCTTCGAAAGACACCGCGTTCTACCGTCGTGGGATTGCCCTGTTGCCGGAGAGATGGGAAAAAGTAATAGAAAATGAAGGAAATTACTTTGATTAAGGTATTCGTTCATTTTCCCTTCGAAATAAATCAATTTTGGAGACGAAAAAACGGCAGGAATTACGTTCAACACCTAATATAAGGAAATATGACAACCATCAAGACGGATCGGAACAAACTGAGCGAGAAGACAAGTAAACGATATTGGAAGATCATATTTTATTTACAATGGGTATATACGCATTGTGGAAACCTTCGGTGTCAGTTTGTAAATTTAAACTATGTTTTTGCTTTTTAATATCTCCAACACTATGCGCTTTCTGTAGCAAGGTTCTTCATCTACAATTTTAATGTTATCCCATTGGAAATTATGACCATAATTCAATCTGTCCTCAGTTATAACTGATCGAGTAGATGTATTGTGTCTAATGTGACTACAATGTTCATTAATTTTAGTTTTTAATTGTCTTACCGTCTGTCTGACATAAGAAGCATCGCAGTCTTTACACTGAATTTTATACACAACATTATTTCTGAAAGTATGCGGTCGCGATCTTTTTGAACTTTGATACAGTCTGTCCAGTAAGAGCGGGGCAGGCCTACCTCGAAGAAAAATGGCTTATTAGCCTTAAATATATGTTGATTGCATTCAGTAGGATTATGGCCAAAATGCAATTATATTAATAAGGAGTCCATTCACCAGCTGCGTCTATAATAAAATACTACAGAAATCGCAAATTCACGTGGTAAAGACCTCCAGATTCGTCGAATTTCGTTTTTTAAGCGCATCGAAGTTGATGTCGGTCTTCCACGAAGCTTCCTCTTGATGAGTGACCACACATTTTCAATAGGATTCGCATAGGGTGATTGTGAAGGCCAATGGAGTATCTCGATGTCATTTCCCTCTTTCCAGGACGTACACCGGCTTCGATGTTTGGGGTTATTATCTTCCTGGAGTAACCAATCTTTATCTTTACTGATAAACCAGCGTTGGGGCAGACGGAATCAAAGCTTTTTGGTATATTTTTAATATTTGTTCAGGTTGTTAGTAAAGAGGTAAAGTCTGCTTCGAAACGAGACGCGTAGGCAGCACTCATTTTGAAAATCGTTTATTCTAACACAATTCAAGCAGTAACGGGTACTTTGTTTATAATGCTTGCAGCATAAAGATGATACCTATCGGCAAAAACAAAAATTCAGAGTATATCTTTACTCGACTGAGTAAGCCTTGCTACGCTCTTACTAGACAGACTGTAGTGGAAAGTATGCCTCGGAGGTGCCAGTCTATTATAGACGCAGCTGGTGACTGGACTCCTTATTAATATAATTGCATTTCGGCCATAATCCTGCTGAATACAATCAATATAAATTTAAGGCTAATAAGCCATTTTTCTTTGAGATATGCCACACTCTTACTAGACAGACTGTACATGAAAAATAATATTAATCTAAAAATAGGAAGGGTCAATAATAATGACCATTCAATACTTTATTAGTTTATTGCCAAAAGAGAAGAAAACCGATAGGTTCCTTTATTTCTCGACATCCTCGGCGTACTTAAAATATCTCGACCTCAAATCGTGAACGAGCGATTCTATTGAACGGAAATCGTTTTTTCTCCCTTCAATTAGGGAAAGAGGTTGTCTAGATAAGGATTAATTGAGTCTTCCTCGAGGAAGTCATAAACGTTTCTCAGACGAACGTCGTTCGGTTGCGTCGCCCGCCGTCGATCTCGCAACGAACTTCACGGTGGAAGCTTCGATCAACCCGAACATTAGCGAACCGTTACGTCCGTATACTCTATTATATAACGCCTCGGCAGTTGGAAACTCGGCAGCTGCATTGTGCGGATGCATCCACGGATGCGATGGCGCGCCGCGTCGCCTTTATATGCCGCGCCAATGCCGCATTATACGGCAAGAAGTTAATTCGTGATATTGCCATCGGGTATTGCGAAACCTTGGTTATTTATCGCGTTAGCCATTTGTGCCGTTATTATATAAGAATGCCGTTCGGAATATCAATTTCTATTGTAAATAATATCTTTATTAAGCGATATAAAAAATAGGCCTTAAAATTAAAAATAAATCTCATAAAATTGTTGTGTATTATATTACGATTATAAAGTCGTTTAACCAGTACACTGTTGTTGATATATATACTGCATTCGAAAAACGAAGTAAGGATAGATTTTTGCATAAAGGTGGAAGCACAGAGTCTTGCATTAACATATAACGCATAAGAAAATGAGCTAGTGAAAGTCTTTCAAGTTAAATAATTAAACGGTCTAAATCGAGCTAAATGGATTCAATAATAATTGTTGTTCTTAAATTTATACAATATAAAAAAGCTAACAAAAAAATGTCATACGTTTCGGGACTCACAGGGGTCTTTCTTCAGCGATTATTACAAACGTTTGCGTCGTTGGATTGATAATATTTTTATAAGCGTTACAGACATATATATCATAATTCGGATTGATTTTCCTGTTCTCAATGCGAGTGTCTAGAGTTAGATAATTAGTTGTCGTCAACAAAGTCAATGAGATAAAACAAATTAAATTGAATAATTTAGTCAAAGATAATATTGAATTTGATAAATGAATAATTAAGTTAGGATAATACGTCAAGTTTGATGAAAATTGAATATAATAACTTACAAAGGGGCATGTGAGACACGACCATCATTAAAAATTCGTCCGATCGAGTTGAACATAGATATTACAATGATAAAACGTAAAAATATAATAACAGAAACTATATTTTTGTGCGTGTGCGTGTGCGTGCGTGCGTTCGTGCGTGCGTGTGTGTGTGTGTGTGTGTGTGTGTGTGTGTGTGTGTGTGTGTGTGTGAATATTTTAATTGGTTGATTCTCTTTTGCCTTATACTTTATGAGTTATGCAACATTATGCAAAATTCTATGTTACGACCTTAACTCATTGTCAATGAATGTTAGGTGAGTATTAAGAGCGAACTGTACATTTTAAATTCGACAAGAAATTCAAGACAAACATATTAAAAAATCATTGAGGGTTTATTGAACAGCTTTATCTTTTAAACGTAGCCATTGTGTTGCTAATAAAAGAAGTCATATTATTTAAATATAAGGAATAAATATACCTTCTATTGATTTATTGTCGAAATAATGCAAATATTTAACCAATAGGTTTCTACTAGTCACTGAGATTTTATATAGAAACATAGAACAAGATTTTGACGGTCCATTTGGAGCTAAAGCGATAAAAATGATAAACCGATTTGTATATGTATAAAGGAATCTCGAGTCTAACCTTGGCGACGAGTTGCTGATCGTTGTGTACGTCAACGCATCGATAAAGAGCGCTACCTTCGGCCGGACCAAGAAGCAGAAATCGATCCCCCAGTATAGTCGGGCTCCCGTGAAGGTCGCTAGGCACTGACTCGCAGCTCGGAAAGACGCAACCTGGCACCACCGCGCTGCTCTCGTCACTGGTCGGATGCTGCTGTTGCTGCGGTGACGGCTGATGGACGTCTTGATTACTATTGGTACCGACCAAGAACTTGCCATTGTTGGTGCGGGTCGATACTTGCAAATGCAGTGGATGTTGCCTGGCCACTCTCATGTTGCGCGCACACACAGATACGCACGCACACGCACACAATTAACGTGTCACTCGATGTAGCCGTTACTCTAACGTCCTGAATTGTGCGTCCTGGCATCCACGCGGGATTATAATAAGATGCGTTGAACACACTTCGCGTCACTTGGACTCGGCACTGGATATTATAGCTCGAGTATCCGACATTGTATATATACAAACAGTATGGAGTTTCGCAAGACGGTCTCGGGCTCCTCTAAGCTCTAAACGCGTTAACTATTAGTTACAAATATCACTTGTGCTTTTGTTGACCCGTGCAGTATCGTTTCGTAGTGTCGCTGCGCCGGGTCCTTGGACGGAGAGAGATCTTCGTGTGTTATCAGTCGGTCGCTCTTTGCAAGAGCTGATCCTGCAACACGAAAGGAGTGATTGTTGTAATGATGGCTCATTATATTGAGAGTTAAGGCTACTTCATCTATGCTCCTCTTTGCTCTCTGTATCTTAATTTCTATTTTTCGTCTATTTCCCTCTTGGCGACAATTTTATCGACAATCGGGTTTCTCGTGACATATTTCTTGTCCTTATAACTATAAGGTTCATCAACCTCGGACGATAAAAAAAAAAAACAGGATAAAAAAGATAAAAGTGACAAGAAACAGGAAGCACACAAAGAGAACATTACAGATTAGATTTATTTATGAAGAAAACGTAGCTCGCGCGTTACATTTGAAAGTCAAAATACGAGTCTATATTATTTGCCACTACAACCTTTTTTATTTAAATTCGAAAATAAGTCATAAATAATCTGTATAATATATATCTGATACATTTTGCAATTATATCGAACGTGATATGTTAATTCTGAAGACATAAAACTGAAAATTCATTTAGCAAACATTTAATGTCAGCCATAGTGGATACGAATATTACGAATACCGAATCATGGTAAACCGGCATTGCATCATGTCTTCCTCTCTCAGAGACGCCGCACTACATCCCTTTCGTTATAAAAAAGAAAAGACATCACCGATAATTCGCGCAGGTGGCCCTGGCCAAAATAGTAGAAGCGGCATGGCGCACCTACACGACAATTATGCTTACCACGACGTTTACATGTATGCTCGCAACTACTCGCAAGATCTGACGTGACGACGACGACAATATATTTCCGTTCACAGGAGAGGGGGAGGGGAGTTCATAATATGATTCACGGACAATTTCAAAATATGACATTTCGACATTTCTACGCCATGTGCGCAATTCCTACGATTACACGATTAAGAAAGGGAACTCCGTAAGGTCAGGGGTATTCGCCGGGGGACAGGGACGGCGGCGAGTCTCGCGGTTGCCCCAAATCAATTTCCGGCCGTGCGTCCGCGTTATGAACGTCGATCGTTTCGTTTCGATCGGGTCACTAAGCGCGAATATATATATATATTTTTTTATAGAATAAGTATATAAGTACAGACACAAATGTTGACCGTTGATGCGTCGATTGTTGTCTATAAACTTAGAAAGCTAATGCAAATTTATCTGAAAGTTTCAAGAGAAAGTCAACGTCGCTATGTGATCGCTCACTTTGTTTTATACAAACATTTACGCTATAGCAGCTGCCGCAGGAAAGTGAAACTTAAATTATCCTTAACATTTTCGTGATAAAATTTTACAGCTTCTCAAAACACTATAATCTGTGTTTGGGTTAATCTCCCTTACTTTTGAAAGTAATACAAAAATTGTTAAGCGATTTTTACACTTTAACATTTTTGGGAAGTATTTATTTGTAAGGTTATAAGTTATATTTAAAAAACAAGGAAGGATAGAGATTATTTAACCAAGTGCTTCTAGTATTTAAAAAAAAATTGCAGAACACGAATGGTCCAAATCATTTGTATTAAGAATTATCTCACAAGATAACCCATAAGTATATTCTTTTCTGATTTTTATGAGCATTGAATACATTGCTTTCTAAACAAAAATACGAGGCACATTTTAGGAAGCATTACCTACATCAAAATCAGAGGGTTTTGCTCCTTCATGGGTTTTCTGGTCAATTCAACTCTTCATCTTCTTTTAATTCTTAAAACAAGAACAGTGAAAAATAAGTTGAACCAGATTACAGTTAATTTACATTGATAGAAACGGACATAAGTGTCATCGATGGCTCCTGTCTCAAGGTATGAACCGGCACTGAACCGGACGAATGAAAGTAATCGGTGACGAGGAAAATTACGTGACGGTTTTATGAATGATCCGACAGAAAGAGGAGGTGGGTACACACACGTGACCGGCAGCGGTGGCAATCGCGTGGACGCGAAACGACGCGATCGCTCGCGAAAGAAAGATATCCCTCTTTTTCTTCATCCAAAGGGAAATAGGAGTATAGTCGAATTTATTCAGACCGCCTGAAATAGTAGCGGGCTGCGATGATCCACTCGCGCGATGACTCATTCGCATAATTTTATCGCTTATAAATATCTTTCTCTCCTTCCTCGCACGCTCCCGCCAACATCCCCTATTGATAAATGTCGATGACACGCCATTGATCCACGATGTTTACGAATGTAACATCTCTTGCTTTGAATGTACTCTTGCTCGCCGCATCATTGAAATCCGTGATTGCGCGAGAAGGATCTGTGTTCAAGAATTAAATATGGACTTGTGGACACTGAGAGGGTACGATGTTATGAGTGATGTTACCCCATTCGGTTTCGTTTGTCAAACGCCTGAGTTTATATTGATATTGAAATCCTCTTTCATATCGAATGAACGTTATAAGACCGGTATTTATAATCGGTTCTTATATTACAATAATTAAGACCTTCAGTCAGTACAGTTTTAAGATGTATATCATAAACCAGTCACAGATCACATTAGATCTTAAGACATTATTAAGATGGTCTTAAAATAAAAACTGACTATGAATATCGGTCTAGTCGCTAGTGCCATCTTCGGATAAATTATGTGGTAATTTGTCTAATAAATAAAAAAGAGGGTGAGAAATAGATAGATAAGTAAGAAATAGATAGATAGATAAGTAAAGACGTTTATTATTAATTTAGACAATCTATCTAAGAATGTAGAAATAAGTAAAAATAGGAATAAAAGAACAAAAATAGAGAATGCGAACAAAAACGAGAAAACGAACTGAGATTTATTGAAAGAGGGAACAACATAGATCAAAAACTCACTATAAATGTTTCAAAGCATTTGATTTATCAAACAGAAGAGAGAGAGAGAGAGAGAGAGAGAGAGAGAGAGAGAGAATTTTACTTATTAAAAAGAATTTTTTATTTTTAAGCATTTGTGTGTGTGTGTATCGAAGTCACGATTGTCAAATTCTACAAACGGTTGAAAATGAAGAATGTGCGAGCGAGCGTAAACATTTACTTGGCGCTTGCTATGAAGACAATCGCGAGCTTCTGTGTTTTATATATAACGAAGGTCTAAATATTATAAGAATTCGTAAAGATACTCGATTATAACCACATCAGCAAATTTAATTGTTCATAATCGTTTCGTGGGAAAGTTGAGTGGACGAAAGTAGATCTTCATACACCACTCACGTCGAAATTCGCTTCCAATCGCTGGGTCGCCCCTCGATGAGTACCCCTCTTCAAATTATACATTCCCATCCGCATAACCGTTCAGAATCGTCGATTCAAGATATGCAAATGTCGCGCAGTTGTCCTTGAGGAAACTCCTCAAAGTACAACCGACACGGTACGTCGCGTATTGCTATTTTTCATGTCACTTTGTTTTGCGCAGTAAAATTATTTTTCTTTCAATCAATAAAAAAAAAAGTCAAATTTGATTCCACGTCAAATTGTATTATCCTCAATTTCTGCAGTTTCAATAATGCCAAAAGTAAAAGGAGTACATACATAATTTACTTCATGAAATATCAATTATATGTATTTTTCCCGAGATTCTTCCTTTCTGTTTTCAATTTTTCAATTAATAAATAATTAAAGGTTGCTGATATATAATTAGATTTAATTTTCTAGAAATATACATAGGATACGTATTGTATTTTATCTCAATGACATCGGTGAATTAGAGAAAAACTAGGATTACTAAGCGACGATTGTTCTTGTTCACAATGTGAGGAATTATAGCGAATTAACGGTAACAATTAACGTCTCGACAATAACGAGTGACAAGATCGAATACGAAGATCAGTACTTCTGTTAGAAAAACCGATAAAAAGATCAGTTTTTCGCGAATTATTATACCAATCTCAATTGTATAAAATGAAGATCGATGCTGATATAAAAATAGGAATATTTATCCTTGACAAGAGATATCAATATTAAAAAAAAATTAATGAATTGTCTGTGTAAAAGCAAATTAAAAATTGCAATTTAATCAATGCAAACTCTAGCCATTACAACCTTGGCAAAAAATATTAGGAACCTACATTTTTCTATTTATCTAATATTATTTTACCTATTGCATTATTTCTAGTTGATTATTAACATTATATATAAATTTTGTCGAGTTCTTGAAACAAATGATAGTTTCACAGCAAATAAATTAATTTTTAGACTAAAACGTTAAATAATGCGTTCAGTAGAAAAAATTTGCAATTGCTATAAAATTCTTTAATGTTTGGTTATACTTGCCCTTAATTTCTTGCTTAATCTAAATGTATAATAATTCTTACTGAAGACTCATATGAATCGTAAAGTTGCTTTTTCTACTAAACGCAGTCCATGGTTAACAAAATAATTTTTATAACCATGAACTTTGGCAATCGAAATGAGAATAGCTATCTCAGACAATTTTAATGGAGATATTGCTCAATTTACTGCCTATTTACGTGCTGCGTTTTGTATCGTGTCGTTTGAAAATCATATATCACTCGCGCGGCAGATGCTGACTGGCGATACTTCGCGGCCTCCTCCATTACGATATCTACGCACTTGCGCAAAAGTCGACAACACCAACGCAACGACAGATCTCCTCGCTCCAAAGACCAGGGCTATGCATTCAGCAACGCAATTTTCCTGCCTTTTCCTCCTCTTCCCTTGCCGCTTCCTCTTCGTCGCTTGATATGAAACACGAGATGACGAGGTTTTATCGTCATTAATATCGGTTTTATCATCGGCGAGGACTCTTTTCAATAGCGGAAAACGGTCTACTATCTTCGATCACGTGGATGCCACGATATTCGTAAGGTCAGCGCCGTATCGACAGGTGAACGTGCCCGGACTCTGATTAAAGGAGCAATCATATATCGCGCTACGATGACCCAACGTCTGGCAAGCACGACCTGTTTCCTTGAATCCGGCTATCGCAAGTATTTCGAAAAAGCTAGACTGATAATCTTTGTGTATCGCGCCCCTTGAGAGTGGAATCGAAATGGAAGAGCTATTAACGGAGCTACAAAATCTAATTTCGCATTTCAGCTTCGAGAACGAGGTGAGACAAGCGAAGAACTGTGCATTTAAAATCCTGCACACGCGCTAAACTGGAATAACAAGATTATGTTTTAGCAACTTCACCCGGATGCACTCAGGTATCGTTTTACTGTCATTTAACATTCGGTGAACAATAAAACGATAATACTCTGAATACCTGAAACGCACCCCAAGTGGCGAGCAATGAATCCTATAACGTACTAGAAAACTTTTTACCACTATAAAAGCCAATAGAACCGTGAAAGCAGAAAACTAACAAAGAACATCTAGCAGGGATCGTGCTCTTTGTTTCTCTAACGTACTAGGTTCTATTGACCCAATATAGATAATACGCAGGTAAACTGAGAAAACAATATCCTCATCGGCTGTCTCTCTCGGTTCGCTCTTGTTGAATAGGATTTCCCTTTATGAGCTTTTCAATATGCAATAGAATTCACTGGTGACGATCAAAACGAGTAATCTTATGCCATATCATACCACAGCGATTGGAGATTGCGTCTGCGTTTGCATCTCTTGACCAATCGCTAGTGTGATATGGATACGTTTATCAAAAGAGAGTGCGTGAAAGCTATCGATACAATCAATAATGCACGATAAAGATTGATACACAATAAAGATTACATAATTTCCTTCAAAGAAAATGATGTAATATTTATTGTGTATTAAGTTACATAAATTTGAAATCGTTATATATGAATTGAAGTAACGACGCTAGCCTTTCTACGGCTTTTTTCCATGCAATGTATTCATTTCCCTTACCACATACACGTCTTTTGATAAAATAAGTACCTATCGCGTAATATCTTTTAATTTAATATACTCTGTTACATCTTCACCCTTGTATGTATAAGATCGATAAATCTCAATATAATTTCTTTTTAATCTTTAAGAGGATGATGAAGATTAGGGCTGTTGATTTTCATAACTTCAAAAATTAAAAAATTTTGAAATAATTCAAATTTTTGAAATTGTTAAAAATAACAGCTTTACTAAAAATAAAAAAGTTGGTAAGTAGGATGCTTAAAATATCCTAAAAGTTTTTTTTTAATTTTTTATTAGTATCTATGTATGTTATGTGTTATGATTAAATTTACGTTAGTTATTAGGTGTACAAATTAATTCTCGGCCCTTTCAGCGATCTCAGAATCCGTCTAAGTTGAACTCCCTCTCCTCCCTTATAGTCATTTCGAAGTGTCATCTTTAAGCTTCAAAATGAGGTGTAAAAAATTGTTCCAACAGTCGCGAGAGCACCTTGAGAAAAGTTTCGACCTTGAGGATTGTGAACGCCCTGGTCAACCAAAAAAAGTAGAAGACGTGGAGTTGGAGGAAATTTTGAACGAGAATTCTTGCCAAATACAATTAGAACTTGCAAATATGCTTGGAGTAACTCAGCAAAACGTTTCCTATCGCCTAAAACAGCTGGGGAAGATTCGCAAAAAATCCCGATGGGTCCCTCATGAGCTCACTCTCGAAAACAAAAGCAGACGCCACGATACTGCTCTCTCCTTGCTCTCTAAGTTCAAGAAAAAGAATTTTTTGCACAAAGTTGTTGCCTGTGATGAAAAGTGGATATTGTACGAAAATCCTAAGAGGCTCATGGGTCTGTCCAGGTAAGCTGTTCAATGAACATCGCAAAACCGAACATCCATGCAAAAAAGGTGTTGTTATGCATTTAGTGGGATCAGAAGGGCGTGATTATAAGTTACTCCGACAAGGTCAGATCGTGACTGCTGAGCTCTATCAACAATTGATTCGTGTAAATGACACTCCTGAAGAAAAAAGGCCATTTATCGGCAGTGGAAGAAGGAATGTGATCATGCTGCAGGTGATAACGCCCGGCCCCTTACAGCAAATAACATTCTGGAAACCATCTCCGTTTTAGGATGGGAAATTCCTTCCTCATAGAAATCCATCTCCCTCATGCAGCGTATTTTCCAAACTTAGCTCCCCGGATTATCACCTATTTCGAGCTCTGCAACATCACCTAACTGATTCTCGATTCAAGTCAAACCAAGAGGTCGAATTCTCGATGAATTCATTAATTCAAAGCCACCATCATTTTTCCGATCTGGAATCCGGCGATTGCCTAAGAGATGGAAAAAATTTATAGATTGCGAGGGAGATTACTTTGAAGATTGAGTCTGTTTTCATGTTTTTATAAATAAATGTCAAAGTTGATCAAAAAAGGCCGAGAATTAATTTGTACACCTAATACATATTTAAGATATTACATACCGAAAAAATATTATATCATTACCTTATTTAAAAATAATATCGTTGATTTTCAATAAGTATTAATGAAACAAATAAAATTTTATTAAAACAAAAGCGTGACATATTTGTTTTGTTAAGAGCGTTAATGAATTAACAAAATTATTTTCAATTAAAATACTGCTAATAGCGTTCCAAAACACTGACAAAACAAGAACTATTTAAATCTGATCACTATTGTCTCTAATTTGCTAATACAATTCCATACAATATTATAACACCTAATTCTTGTGTTTTTCATAAAAAAAAAGGAACAATTTCAACAATTTCGAGTACTCACGAACAATCACATTTCTATCATGTTTCAAATGATAATGTTAGACAAAGGCCAAATAATTTGTGCAACCAACGAAACTATAAATATCATAAGATGCGATAAATATGTGCAATACAAGCAATGTACTACTACATAACTTGGTATAATACAGTTAACTGAATTTTAACTTTCTAATATTGAAAATGACCTAAATAGGGCCGAAACGTATATTTATTTATTTATTTTGCGTTCGTTTTGTATAATGTATTAAAGCAGTGTTTTTAACAAGTATAATTTATTATTATTTGATTCGTAACCTTCTTTCTCATCATATAATTTTTTAATTTTTTGAGTCACATTATTATTTTCATTATTCAAAATACTGGTGTTGATATGTAACGTCATTTTTTCCAGTATTGGAATGTAAAAGTGTGTATATATATGTATATATATATATATATATATATATATATATATATATATATATATAACAATATGTTACGATTATATTTATAATGAATGATGTCACTGGGAGTACAAATACATTGAATTTTTAATCTCATAAATGTAGAATATAGAGAGAGATGGGGGAAATATAAAATATATTAATCTAACCAAAAAAGGGCGCGAGAGCAGAGAATCTTGCATATCGCATAATGCATAAGAAAATGGTTATCGAAGATTAAACAAGGATACCTGCGGGTGCACCCGGGTGAACGCAGTCAAGGTTAATACGAAATAAAAAGTCGTTTACAACAAAATTTCAAGTCTTGGAGAAAATTATTGCGAGAGAATATCGAAACCACGGAGCGGCGAGTCGAGACGGTCTCGTGAGACGATTTAGCCGGCAGATGCACGGATTCCTCAGGGCACTGTCGAGGTCCACCCCGCCCCTTCCGCCCCTTCCCGCGTTCCTGTAAATGAAATCCGCGTGTCTGACGAAATCGCAAGTTCGGAATTAGTAAAGTGTTGCGTTCGCTGCCGCCATCGCCATCGCCGCGTGTCGAAACGACACTCGCGATATTACCAGCCGACCCACACAACGGCTGCACACATACGCAAGTGCGCATGCGCGCGCGACACACACACACACGCACACACACGCACGCACCATGCTACAGAGATACCAGATATCCTTCGGTAAGGTCAAAATGGCGGAGAATTCCACGATCGTCGCGCTCGTGCGCGAGAGGCGATATTGCGGGCACCGTTTGCATTAATAGAGCGCAACCGAACGTGACGCAAGCTCGCGAAGTATGTAAATTGCCTAACAGCTTCGCCACGCTCCCGTTTACATTGTAAAAATGACCGCGCGCGTTGATGTCGAGCCGGCCGACCCCGACGCGAAATACTCCCCTCTCCCCCTCCCCCCTCCCTCTATCGCAGCATCCTCGATTTCATCTCGTGAATTGTTGATTGATTGAGACCGTTTATTCCCCGACGAGAGAAACACAATTTCTGGTGACGAACAGCGAATTCGGTTGAACGTACTAATATTTATATATTAGTTAGCGCACTTAGTATTTATATATAGTTTAGTTACTCTTATGAGCGGGTACTACTTAGGGAAACGTGAAAATAACTAATTTTAAGACTTCTGAATATCTGTTGCATATTAAAACCGTTATACGCTGTGATTGAAACTGAATGTAAAAGTTCAACACAAATATTTTTTGAATTAAAAGATACGTATTTTATTTGACAATTAATTTAATAAAAGTAGTGATGTGATTTCATGATTTATAACTCGTTTTATACTTATATCGAACACACATCTTCATGTCAATTTGTGTACGTCTATGCATCAGTGAGTACTATACTGACTTCTTCAAGAGTATAAGTATACTACTAGACTCTTAATTCATGGTACTAGGTTTGTTCGTATATCGTATAAGCCTACATACTCCAATATATTCCAATTATAGCTTCTATTCACTCAAATGCGCTCGTTAGAGCTGAAAAAAAGGAGCACGTTGGTGCATGTTGGGGCATACGAACAAACCTACTGTGACCAGCTTTTGTGGATCAGGGTATCGATCATGAAACTTTTTCCCTAGGATGAAAAGTGAAAATTTTCACCATTGAAGTTAATGGAGAAATTTTTTACTTTTTACTTTTCATCCTAGGGAAAAAGTTTCATGATCGATACCTAGAAATCCATTAGGAAAAAAAGAAACTAACTTGGAAAGAAAAGGGCACTAGGAGTCAAGCGCAGATAACTTCACGCAACGCCGATATATATCAAGCAAATCTATTTATTACAAACAATTAATAATTGTTTGTAATAAATAGATTTGCTTGATATATATCCAAGTTAGATTTTGATTTATACAGGAGTTTTGTTATTTAAGAATTACATGAAAAAAAGAAAGAGACTCCCTCATATACAAGCATGGGTGCACTTTTCTCAGATGTGTCTCTTGGCGCATGCGTATATAAAAATTGGAGTCACTTTCCTAAAAGAATTAGTTATATAAAAATCTGACGCACCGAATGCATCCAATCAAATTCACTGAAAGATTGAGAAAGATGGATCTCTCTCGCATCAACTGACACGTTCCTTTTGTCGGGAACAAACAGATTGTTTGCGTATCGTCGGTGGTATCTCACGGAATGTAAACGCGCCTGCGATCGTACCGGTTTTAGTGCCCGCGTCAAATCGCTCATTCAACGTAAACATGCTCATTCAGTACGAGCGTACGCTGACTCATAATCAGTAGAAATAAACAACGGAAGAAGAAAAAAAAAAGCGTTACCCGTGTGCGACAAACGTCAAGGTTGCGCTCCAAATATTTCTAAACGAAAGCCAGAGGCTTTCTCGACTGTGGGCTCCGGGAGTATTTCAAGCGAGGAACTTGATAAAAATTTCCAAGAGATAATTCTTATTCTAATATACATAATGAACGCAACTTCAAATAAACCTTATTTAACAACACATTTAAATCGATACGATGAATTTCTCTGTTTTTTTTTTTCTAATGACACATCATACTTCCAAGTTTTACCAGAAAATTATTGCGATTCATATTTGTGGAATCGTTACGAAATTCAACGAGAAAATGACGTGTCAACTTCGACCAATGATCGACTTTCTGAAAATACCAGAAATATTCCAAGATATAGTTTTAATTAATAAAATTAGCAATACATGAGATTGCGATGTTAACGGCTTAATTACCCAATAATGTGTAACATTGTATCAGTCTTGCTTTCTATACGTCACGGAAGCTTGCAGCAAAATTGCTGCAACGCTTACAATGTTATAACACTGTTACTTGAATGACTTGTACTGCATGAGTTAGTCAAATGTTAATTGTTGTAAATTGTTCACTTATCCGTCTAATAGTATATACTTTTTCGGGAACTAGGATCGTTGCAGTTTCGTCATTAATTGGCTTTCGACGCGAATCAGAAGCGTACTCGAAAAATGTCACACAACAGAATGTACGAAATTATCGTGTACTCTTGAATTTTTAGTGAATCTCGCTCCTTAAGTGACGTCTCCCATGAGATCTTGAGGCGTAAAATTATAAAGCTTAAGCTTTAAAAAAATTAACCAATCGATTATTCTCCTCCACAACTGTGATTAATTAATTTCTTAGAACTTCAGGTTTAGCTGTTTTATACTTAAAAATCTCATTGTAGGTTCCACTTGAAGACTGAAAATTGAGCCTCACTCTTTTCCAAGAGCGATTCAATTTTCTGTACAGAGCAAGATTCTACTGCAAAGAATTTAAAGAGAACGTCGTGTCAATATTATATATAAGATGAAAAATATTCAAGGACTCTTAATATAACAATAATCAATACAAATCGAAAGGGCAAAGTTAGAGTCAAAAATAAAATTACATTTAAAATAATATTAAAATGTCAACATATTTGATTCTAAATTTAAAAAACAAAAGAATATAATTTACAAAAAACGTAACGTTCATCATGTTTTTAGTTTATTTTATAATAAAATACTTTTATTTAAAACACAGTTTTCGCAATAAAAGATTTTATATTTCATATTTTAGTGACGTGCATGAAAGTATTACATATTTTGTATTCAAAATTGAAAGGTTGAAAGCTTTATGTATTTCATAATTTAAATAATAACATTAATCGTCAATCTTAGTATTTAAAATACAAAATACTTTCAATCTTTTATTATTAATACTAAAATACAAAATATAAAATACTTTTATATACTTGCATAAAATATAAAATGCAGAATATTTTCATGCACACCGCTGAAATACAAAATATATGATACAATCGTATTACAAATACTGTTTTCAAATAAAAGTATTTTAAATACATGCCCAGCTCTGAATTTTAGTAAATTTTATTGTTTTGTATATCTCTTTATATAGAATCTCGATTTAACAACTAAAACAGGCGTCTAAGGTAGGCTTCCACTACAATGCCTTACTGATGAGTCCAGTAGTGGAAGTTGGGACGAAACGCCATAATTACGTGATATTCTTCGCAATATATTAGATTGATTTAAAGATTTTAATGAAAATTGGCTCATTGCCCTTATTTCATTATATTAGTTGTTTTATATTCTTTTGTTTTTTATATACAAATTTAGAATTAAATATGTTGACACTTTAATATTATTTTAAATGTAATTTTATTATCGACTCTTCCTTCGCCCTTTCGGGATTTGTATTGATTAACAGTAAATATCCCCCCCCCAGTATTCCATATCCGCTGTTTATCGAAAAGTTCCAGATCAGTCGTCGCGACCGGCAAGTCGCCGGAGGCGACGTTCACGACGGAACACGATGCAATAGACAGCAATGCACTTTGCACTGGAATCGCGCGACTCGTACACGCGCGGCTAGAGAGAGAAAGAGAGAGAGAGAGAGACAACGACGACGTACACATAAGCACTTGGGGGAGGGGCGTCGCGTTCATCGTCGTCGTTTCCACCCCGCGAAAAGCGGAGAGGCATCCCCCGGTAGTATTCCACGGTCGATAGCGCGTTTCTCGCTCGGAGTCGGAGAGGTAGATCGGCACACACTCGACTCCTTCTCGGTCACATTTCTTTCTATTCCTTCATCGGCGACGGAAACTTTACCTTCGTGTTTTTCTTCTTTTTTTTTTCCTTCGTATAATTGTCGCCGTGCGTCGTTCCTGAATCGGTGGGACAGGTAGGTAGGTTGGTTGATTGAGACGATTGGACGTCCGCGGCACCTCGATCGAGCGCGATTATCACGATCGACCTCGGAGTCGTCTTCTTCTTCTTCTTCCTCCTCCTCTTTCTTCTTTTCTTGGCTCACTTCTCGTCGGCTGCTGCGTCACGTCGACGGAGCCGCAACGCGCGCGTCCGTTCGCCGTTTTTCCTTCCCGAAACGCGATCCGTTGAGATTTATCTCCGCGACGAGCTCTCCAGGACGAGACGTGAGAGAGAGAGAGAGAGAGAGAAAGAAAGAAAGAGAGAGAGAGAGAGAGAGCGCGCGCGAGAGACTCGTGGTATCCGCGCGACGGACGGTCCAACGTTCGGGCCGACCCACCGCTCAGAAACGACGGCGGCAGCAGAAAAAGCGAGCACGAACTAACGTCGCCATTGCGCAGCTGACAACTGCCGAGCTGACGGCTGAGCGAATGCGAACGTAACGCAACCGTCACGGAGCTATCCGGGCGCACGGGCGCTTCGGCGATCTTCGGCCGTGCCCGCGGACCCCGAAGGGACACGAACGCGCGTCTTCGGGACGTTTCGGCTAACATCGGCCGTCCCGGCGCAGTTCCGGCGAGGCCGCGCGCGGATCCTGTTTGCGTGCGCAACGGTTCGTACGATTTCGCTTCACCCGGTATCGAACGGTACCCTGGGTATATACCCCACACACGTCTGAGATATCGCGATCTTCCTTTCAATTCGATTGGACGATATCGGTATCTGTACCACGGTGCGTATTGAAAGATTTTATTGCACCCACTAAAAGCCGGAGTCAAGACTGCGCATTGAAGGTTGAAAGTTAAAATTTGACCAATGAGAATAAAGGAATTTCAGCTCCTATTATTTCGATTGGCCAAATTTCAATCTTTCAATCTTCAATGTCAATGTTCGATGCGTAGTCTAATTCCGGATCTAAGACGATTTTCTACTTTCTAATTTTGTTTTAAACTGAAGGAATTGAGAGAGGACTTTTAATTAATGCGTTGTTGATTTTATTTTCAAGTAGAAATGCGGAACGACTGAAATGTTAGTAACATTTGCAATCAATTCACGTACGATTCGTTTTAAATATTTTAATGCACCATTATAAAGCGATTTTCTCTCTCTCTCTCTCTCTCTCTCTCTCGTTTTTTTTTAAATTGAATCAATTGAAAGCATTTAAATAACTTGTACGATATAACGTTTGCAATCGATTTGCAATCTGATAAATCTTTAGGTGTTTATAAATTATTCAGTGTTAGGAAAAGTGACATACATTAGAATAATATCCGCATTGCAATGTTTTCATTCTAAACTTTTGTCACCTTTTCAGAGGTCAGTGAAGATGATAGGCAGAAGTGTGTCTTGAATCGCCGGAAACGGGAACGGTGTTACATCACACGTTGCCGCCACACATGTTAACGATTGCACCCGCGAACGATCGTTGTCATAAGAACGGCTGGCTGAAATTGGGAAAGCCAATATTCGCAAAAGCGACAGATGGACGCCTAATAATAACATCGAGGTACGTAAGAGATACGCGCATATCTTATCTGTATCGTTCTACAGAGGAAGCAAACATTGGCGAACACACGTCGATCTACGCGAAAAGGATAAAGTTTGATCAGAGGCATCCGGTTGTGAGAGACGCTACTGGCCCTCCCCTCCGACATTTATAAATACTATACGTGGACTCTTCAAATCGCGACACGCGGTCGTATTAAGCTTATCAATTGTTCCAATATATAAAGTGAATAAGGCCCACTTAATTTCTTTCATTTTTTGTTATAAATAATTCAAGGCTGGGCAATCTGGGCATGTATTTAAAATACTCTTATTTGAAAACGGTAATTGTAAGACAATTGTATCGTGTATTTTGTATTTCAACGGTGTACTATATATGAAAATATTTTGCATTTTATATTTTATGGAAGTATATAAAAGTATTTTATATTTTGTACTTCAGTATTAATAATGAAGGATTGAAAGTATTTTGTATTTTAAATACTAAGATATTGAAGATTGTTATTATTTAAATTACGAAGTACATAAAGCTTTCAATCTTTCAATTTTAAATACAAAATACGTAATGCTTTCACGTACATCGCTGAAATATAAAATATAAAATCTATTTTTATTGCGAAATCTGTGTTTTAAATAAAAGTATTTTAAATACATGCCCAGCCCTGTTAAATATATTTACGGGGATAATTTGAGATAAACTAATTGTAAGTGTGAAGTGAGATATATCCTGAGTTTTTTTTTTGGCACACAAGCAGTTTTACTTTCAAATTTCTCCTTATTTTTATCTTGATTTTAATTTTTATTAAATAAAAGTTTTAATATTTAAGTTAAAAAGAACTATTTTGTAATGTAATAGAGATGTTGAAAAGTAACTTTGAATTCTTTTCATATTTTTTGAAAGTCCGAAACAGTAGAAAAACTTGGATTGGAAAAAAAATTGCAGACGAAAAGTTAAATATAACTGAAGTTATATTCTGTTTTAATTAAATCATAATTTTATAGTAACCTTCATAATATATATATACCAGAGCAGAATAGTGCCAGAAAAGTAGATCGAATAGACGATCGCATTTGTTGTAGCGGTGAAGCCTTATCTTTTAAAATAATTGTTAACAAATTCCCGAATTATATTTTCTTCATTTTTAGATTCTATAAAATTTCTATAATACCGCACATATTCGATATTTCAACTACCTATATTTAATGCAAATAATTCTGCCACATCTAATTGTCGGTTCTTTATAAAATTGTGATTTAAAACGTGTATAAATTGTGCTGACTCACCCAAAAAATTGTGCCGTAAATTTATCACAATTTCCGTGATTTTTAATGTTATTTACGTACTTTTATAGAAATCACAATTTATATTTACATACAATTGACAAGAATTTGAATAGATCCGATTTTGAATATCTATACACCAGGATTTTTTTAACGTGGAAAGATAGTAAGATTGAGAGAGGATCTTAACAATTCATGCGTGCGTTCTCCAAACGAGTGAGATCTCGCGAGAGAGACTCGTCCGGCGCGGTGCAACACGCGCCCTTGACCTACCTTAACGTTTCTCGTTGCGCGCGGGCAACTCTCGTGGCACGCTTTAAACAATTGCGCGTATAAGGGCATGCAATTTCACCCACGTATGACCGTGACGGGTCTCCCACACTGTAGAAAAAAGTATGTAAAATTCATATCGAACGACAAGTGTAAAAATCACATGATTTACAGCGGAAATGCGTGTACCTTTTTGTAAAGTAATTTTTGTACTTGTCGCTTACGTAATTCTATTGCTTGCTTTCGCAGTGTGACTTGTAAAGTTCGTTAATGGAAGAATATGACATCAGAGAAATATTGGGAAATAATTTATGTGAGCCCATTGAAAGATTTTAAAAATCATTTCAAGGGCATAAATTTGTCTTCAAACTTGAGATTCCGAATACGAGTCAACGGCTTTTACATGAAGCAGCATTGTTATTTTTTGTATTCAAAATAACAAAAGTATTCTGCGAAACGAATTATAAATGAAGTAAAGAGAGAACGTAAAATAATACAAAATAAATTTTCATATTAATTACATGCGAATGACGTTTGCCGGAAAAGTATAAAGCTCTTTTACAAAAAGAGCTTGCATCAAAGTATTATAATATTGCAGCACGGATATTACACAGCACGGTTTAAATTTTAAAACTATATATTTAAATTCATTCTATAAAATTCGCAGTTATATATTTAATGTGTCTATATGTATGATAGATACGCGCTGAATTTGTGTATTCTATAATATATATATTCTGTACACACATTTCGAAGTGCACACGCAAACCGACCCTAGGTATTGCGGACATGTATATAGCTGTATCGCGTACATTTCGAAATGATAGAGGGAAGAAGACTGAGACAGAGAGAGAAAAAAAGAGAGGGGAGAGGGAGGGAGGGAGGGGGGGGAGAGAGAGAGAGAGAGAGAGGCATAATTTATTAAGCGTTCTGGGACAAATCCCCTCAAGCACAAAATCTTCAGTACACAGATAATCATATAATAATAGAAAAAAAAACATACATGTAATGTTTTATATAAAACAATTGAAAAAGAAAAATTTATATAAATAAAAAAATTAATAATTTATAATAATAATAATAATAATAATTTATAATTTATATTTATTTTTATTTTATTTATTTATTTATTATTTATAATTTATACAAATTAATAATTAACTAATATACGTAGCCCCCCCCCCCTCCAAAGTAATATTTTTCGTAATAAGAATAATTTTCCAGATTTTTTTATTATTTTCAGATTATTAAAGTTGCGTTTCAAGACCGACGATTATTCGGCGCGCAATTTGGGGGGGACTACGTATATTAGTTAACTATTAATTTAATTTAATTCGTGATAGTACCGCGGTAGTTTATATGTAACCGATTAAAAGATCCAAGCTAGACTGTTATAGGCTTCGTATTTGTATCAGTTAAGTTCTTATACAATAACAGTCTTTAGTATTGAATATTGGAAAATAAAGAGTTTAGGTGAGCGTAGTTCACAGTTTCAAGCATGCTATAATTTTATTGATATGTGTGTGTGCGTGCGTACGTGCCAGCAAGAGAGAGAGAGAGAGAGAGAGAGAGAGGGGGAGACAGATAAGGCCACGATTGCGTGGCGCTTGGATCATGTTCGAGTCAGAGGCCTTCATTTCCAAACGTATCCCCCGCGTTCCGGCCGCCGCCGGATATTGGTCAACCCGGGACCACCTCTTTTTTTCATCTCGCACACACCATTCTGCATATATGGGCGCTGGCACAGCCAGATGATCAGCGCTGGACGCGCGCGATCGCGGAGTAGACGGGATGAAGCACGAAGAAAGAAGATCACGGTTCGATCGATATGCCCCGTAAATTATATATACACGCATGGCTTGTCGCAACACTGTACGGCCGTTTTGCGAGAGGAACGGGATCTGAAAAGTCAGCGTGATTCGCGCGCGCGTTATCGTCGCCGCGCCGTTTATTGCTGTCGCGTTTCGACAGCGTCGGACATCATCGACATATCGTAATATGTATTTTTGCAATAATAATAAACGGTATAATTAACAAAAGTGTACATATAGTTTTGTAAACGCGGCACTTGAGGAATATATATGGTAGCCACGTTTAATCGAGATATTTCCGCTCTTATCCAGATCCACTTGGCGAAAATTTATCTCGGGACATTTTTACTTTCGTCCTCAGTGTTCTGTCGCGCCAAGAGGAACGTCTTTACTATTTATTTGCAGTTTTGCAATTTTAGTTTCCTGTCAATTTTTCGGAAACAAAACTTGCATTTGTTATGGCCTTAACGTGATGAATGTAAATATGTCGTATACTTTTTTATCCATTGTGTGTTACGTTTAATTATTTATTCATATTTTTTTATTTTTCTATTTAATATTTAATGTTCGTGTTTATAATATTTCTTTCATTGTGCGCAGAGCCTTATTCTTTCACCAAACACATGAAAATTGTAACCAATCATTGATTATGACTTTTAAAACCAAGATATATAAATCGTAAATTATTGAGATTAATCTCGATTAAAGTTCTATTAGTTCGGAATTATAGTCAGTTCTCTTTAAATCTGATTTGGATAATTACAAATTTTTTATTTGATTTGACATGACAGAAGTAAACAAGTGATGTACAATCATGGACAAAACGGTTGCAACACTTTTTTTCCGATAAGCTTCAGATCTCAGCCTTGCTCGTAGAAAAGTTGAACATAAATGTTTAGATTTAAAAGGATCAATCAATCAGCGAGCAGGCTGCATTCCGAAATCCAACGAAAAAAAGAGCGTTGCGACTATTTTGTTCATTGCATAAACATATAATAAAGTAAACAAAAATGAGAAATTTTTCAGAAATTGCTCTCGTCTTCTTCAATAAAGTTCTTCCGACGTCTGCGTGTAAATAACGCAAATATTATCTTCCTCTCGTGCTTAGGACACAGTCGAAATTATCGTCAAGCAACAATCCACAGAACTGGTTCTGTTTTTTTTCTTCAGGAGGGATGACGACACCACGGTATTCTTTACCACGCGCACGGTATCAGCATTTTTAATAAGATTTTTTAATATTCCACGATCTTTCCATACTTGTTGTCATTTATGCGGATATTTCGTCATGCAATATTGACACATGATTGACTCCAGTTGCGGTTCATTGATTAACAGTCTGTATACTATCGGACGAAATTTATTCGGAAATATAATTTGCTCTTGGTAAACAATTACGCAATTAATGTTCTTTTTTTATGACTGAATGTAGTTATACATGTTATATATTAGGTGTACAAATTAGTTCGGTCCGTTTTTGTGTTCAAAAATGCATTTATTTCAAAACAAAATGAAACTGAACAGATTAATTAAAGTATCGTCCATCGCTGGCTACTACTTTTTCCTATCTCTCAGGCAATTTTCGAATTCCATCTCGAAAAAATGACTCGTCTTTAAAGGCGATCATCTTTTGAAAAACGGACCGAACTAATTTGTACTCCAAATATATATATATATATATATATATATGTATCTGTAAATTTATTTCTGCGTAATTCGCTAGTTTGCGGATTAGTTGTGCACTACAGTTTCGAAAGTGTCTTAAATTTACGAGATATTTGCTTCTTCTTTAACAGGATTTCAACGAATCGCTTCGTTAACACTTCTCAATTAGTTAATAACAGGAAATTATCAGCGAACAAAGTTAATTAAGAGATAATTCGTTTAGAATAAAAGGTTCAAGTTCAAATTCCGTTTAGAATGATGTGTTAATGGATTAGTTGATTAATGGATACAGCGAGACAGTAATTATTAACTATGTCTTCGCGTGTCCAGACGATTTCCGGCGCGCCACAGGTTCGTTTTCTTAATGTAGATCCTCAATTGACGATTGACGTGAGCGTGCGAACATATAAGATTTAACTTCGGATGATTCATTCCCTTGTCAACTTTCTTTGTTTTGATGGTGTCTTCTTTCGCACGTCGAATTGTGTCGAAAATTGATAAATAGAAATTATCATTTTGCAATTAATTGTTTTTAAATATTAATATTAATATTCTCTTGCCTGATTTCATCTCTCAATGCCAAAAATCTGGTTTTGAAATACAATATTACACTTTTGCTTAAATTATGCAAATAATGGCGTTGTTCAATGTGCCGGTAAAAATTTTCGGTAATAACCGAGCGGATGAGTCAGCGAATGCCATTATCGCTATCACGCGTGCAATACCTTGATTCTCGAACGATTCTGTCAGTGATTATTTGCGCGTCATGACTACGTATAAGTTAGTCATCGAGAAATATGCGGTATCCTGTTCCCTGATTAGAAAACAATGGAAGAGACTGGTGAAGGAATGCGAAGATCCCTTTGCCTATCTCGCACGTGTTGTGTTTAGTTGTGAACATTCTTTCTAATCAATTTAATATTTTTAATTCCTTCGCAAGTGACGAATTCATTGAGAGAAAATTATTAAACATAAGTTTAATAATTTCCTAAACAAGAAATAATAGAAGAGATTCGTCATTATTTGAAAAAATTTTTGTTGAAATAGTTCAGTGACGAAATATATAAATAATATTAGTATTTTATTATTATTATTAATAGTTATTTTTTTTATGTAACAATTAACCGAGATAACTGACATAAAAACTACACATAATTTTCAAGGAGAGAATGTGTTTCTTCTTATTTTACACGAAATATATTTTTGGTGAGAAAAAAACATTTAACTTTCCCAAGTTAGTTAAAAAATTGACGATTAGAAAAAGCAATAGTTTTAGAACATTGCATTGTGTAACTAACTTTAGCACATTGACAAATATTTTTTAGCAATATTATTTTTTGCCAGACTTTTTAAAAGCTAAAACCTTGAAGTTTGAGATTTATTACGTATTCACGAACACACACGCACAATTTCGTCTCTCGTTTTGTATGATAAAAATATTCGCGAGTTTGAATTAAAAAATGGTTGAAAATAAAACGAGAAATGTACATGTGTTGAAATATCGTAAGACTTTTTAAAGAGACTATTTCTATCTGACCGTCTGAATTGACGAAATAATAGAAGAGATGCGTCATCATTTGAAAAAAAAATTGTATTGACTTTTAAAGTAGCTCAGTGACGAAATACATAAATAATATTAATATTTTGTTTATATATTAATAGTAATTTTTTTTGTGTAACTATCCACTGAAATAACTGACATAAATCGTGAATTATTATTTATGAAATCTGTATATTAAAGCTACAAAATCGTAAATATTAAGAATGAATTTCGGTTGTTTGAATAAAAGCTGTAAGAACAATATCGTTATATAAATATTATATATAATAGAAATCTGACAAAGAGGATTGACTATCACAAATGTTTATTTCCATCATACGTCTGATATGACATGAGAATTTTCGCCAAATGTTGCAATACAAAACTAAGGATATCTAATTGCGAAATAAGAATAAATATGTCATCGCCGTTTTCCGGAAGATTATAAATTTGTTACACTGAAAAGGGGGAGGGGGATGACCTATGTTGTAAAAAGATTGAAACGTTTGTGTATTAAATATAAAAAACTCTGTTTATTGGTAAATATATTGTAAGAATTAACACCTGGCTCGACTCATTAGCCTATTTTTTTATATTTTAATATTTATATATAATGATATTAGATTTTATATTTTCGTATTTTATTATTTTAGAATTTATTCTTTACAATTTTTTCTTTATTTTACTTTCCTCGTTCTAATCAGTTTTTCAATAATAAGATTAATTTTTTTGTCGGAAAGGAAAGGAAACTTCTCATTAAATTACATCATCTTATAATAAACAAGACATAAATATGTAAGCACGTAATGAGGCAGTGCAGATGTTACATTACACAGGCCCACAAAAAAATTGTTATTTTTTTGTGGGCCTGTGTTATTAATGTAAATGAGAAAGTTTGTTGTTGATTGCGAGGTGTCAGTCGAAAAATTTATCTATTGATGCAAAAAAAAAAATGATTTCGTTTACTTTAGAAACCAAATGGAGATTGCGCGATAGACTCAATTGTTTCGACCTAATATAATAAGTAGCCACACGTGATGAGGCAAACGCAACGAATAAGACAATAATAATTTTTAAACTAATAACAAAGAGAGAGACAAGGGTTTACGATAAAATATTTAATTTTTAATTTTATTCCAATATATTGCGAAGAATATCACGTAATTTTTGGCGTTTCGTCCCGGCCTCCACTGCTAATAATAATTTTGCGTTTTTGAAACATATTTGTGAACGTTTCTAAATAATATGTTGGACATATAATTTGACAATTTGATATTTTTTAATGATAAGATTATTATATTTGCCTCTTTTTTGTAATTTCTTAATAACAATTATATTTACACAAGTTGTGTATTCACTAATAAAAATTAATCTATATTGTTTATTAAGAATTATTATATATTAACCCACTTACTTGATGGTAAATCGAATATTCCATTTCACCTTACACGCTGTCACTTCAAGATACACTCATGCGAAACAGATTTTTCATAATCGCGTTGTTTAATCAAAGAGGTGATCTGTTGCAGTGATCGAAGCTTTTCTATGCAAGCGTGCAAGCACTACCTTTCGTGAATCACTCTCTCTCTCTCTCTCTCTCTCTCTCTCTCTCTCTCTCTGTCACGCTGTCTTCATAATACATTGCACGATTTAATGCAACTTTCCATTATGGCACAGTCCAGTGATTCCAATGATGTGCAATAAATAGTCGAGGGAATGCAATCGTGGAAAATTGTCCCATTTCACGTTGCCGCTCGTGAAACTATCGTTTCGCCAAGAAACCGGATGCCGATAATCACAGACGATTATTACTCATCGCTTCTTGTGTACAGTTTAACCATACGATGATTAGTTTAGCTATTTCTACGAAACCATGAAATTATCAGCAATTTAAACAATACCCTTCTTTTATAAAATGATCGATCGATATTTAACGTGATATAAGAGTACATATGATGATAATTTGTTTTTTTTATTACATCAGTCTTATTCGTGTTAATCTTTCACGAATATTTAATCTGATATTTATTTATAGAAAACGTAAATTATTATATTTTCTCTCCAATTGAACGCAAACCAAATTACTTTTTTTATATTACAATAAATAACGGTCTATATCGAGCTAAATGCATTTAATATAGTTCTTAAATTTATATAAATGAGAAATTGTTGTACGTTTCGAAATTCACAGGTCCTTCTGCAGTAATTCTTACAATTTATTGTTAATAGTTAATGTCGGATTGATTCTGTTTTCTTAATAACGATTCAAAAATCGTGTGATGGATTTGTTGGCTGGACAATAAATGAAAACGCATTTTAGACCAGTGTTAAAATTAATAAGTTTCGCTTGTTTTTTGCAGCGCAAATTACAATAAATAACGAGCTAAATGGATTTAATATAGTTCTTAAATTTATATAAATTATTCATTTTTATTGTCCAGCCAACCATCACACGATTTTTGAATTGTTTAAAAAAACAGTATCAATCCAACGACATTAACATCTGTAAGAATCGCTGAAGAAGGACTTGTGAGTTTTGAAACGTACAATTTCTCATTTATGTCAATCTAATTCGTTTATATAAATTTAAGAACTATATTAAATCTATTTAGCTCGATACAAACCGTTATTTATTGTAATTGCACTGCAAAAAACGAGCGAAACTTATTAACTTTTTTTTATAGTTGATATATTTTTAAATATTATATAAACATATTGAGGGAGATGAGAGAAGAAGAAAAGAGAGAGATCATTTATGTTTAATACTACACAATTTTTTTGTTATTTATTTCTATTTATTTGTTCTTTATCTCACTTAAATTGGAACTGATCTCGTATAAATTTCTGATTATTTTCTGATAGCTACGAAGTTTTTCCGAATGTATGTCTTTTTATCCTTTTCCTAATTATATATATAAAAATTAAAATTTTCATGATTTTAAAAATAAAAATGTGCGTTAACGAGAAAAAATTGTGTGATAAAGATTTCTTATAACCGTATTTTGACGAGCTTACGCGAAGAATCACCATGTTGAGAATTACTGTCACGAAGCAGACGCATGCATACGACCAGGGACTGTTATCTGCCCTCGATATGGAACTCCTTGTGCCGCCGCAAACAGGAACTGAAACGCGGAAGTCGCGTTCCACCGACACAAAATTACGCGCTACTTCCTTCGATAGAGAAGCCTACTATCTTTGCGGAAAGACGTGACTTCAATCTTTGCTCATTATTCAGTCTGTCAGTTAAGAAATTGAGAAATCATTTTTTATAGACACGGAACTAAGCATCGATTAATTTCGAAGATTCGTTAATTTGTATTTGGAAAGATGCGGTATGTAAATTGATTACAAGAGATGATTTAAAAAAAAAACTAGTGAAATAAATTTAATTTATAATATTTTATGTCGAAAAACAAAAACCTATTCTCTATCAAAAGTTGATTGAAAATTTTTAAATGTTATTATTTTAATTTATAAAATTGCCATAATGGTTTTGCTTGTTTTAAGATATCTTAAAGATTGTGTATTTGCGTTTCCGATTTAATCTTTTAATCTCTTGGAATGTGCATGTCTCAATATATAAAAAAAAATAAATACAACACACATATTAAGTCATTAAAATAAAATAAAGTTTATTTTAAAGGACTACCTAAGGTAAAAAGTAAATTGTGATAAGTGTGTTGTTATAAAAAATATACAAAATTATTTGAATACAAGAGTGTAACATTCTATAAAAACTTTCAACAAACAAAATTAAACTATATAAACACGTTTTTCTTCTTAAAAAAAAAATTACATGTAGAAGAATAGATCTGTAGATCTCTTTTTTTATGCGCGCGCTTTATAAAAACTTACAAAAAGACATGTATTATGATTATCAAGATCTCAAGAACTTAATACGGCCTCCATCGAAGTGCGGCGACATGAAAATTGCGAAATCCGACAATGAAGGCAACGTTCATTCACCGTGATACCCGCGAGTTTTCTTACGAAGGACACGTCGATACAGTGAATCGACCTTCACAAGAGCCCTGTCCTCCATCCGAGTACGTTGAGATTTCTTCCAATATGCTTGATTCCAATTAAGGTCCGGCGGATTTACTCAAAAAATTGCAAATGCAATATTATTGAAGTGTCTTTTGCATGATTATATTGCAGATTGAAAATTTATTTCGAAAATATGATGAAACTAAAGAATATAATATAACTAAACACATAAAATATCGATTTATTTTAATTTACTTAATAAATTAAATATTTAATTAAAATTTTACCTAATAAGTTAAATATATACCTAATAATTATAATCAATACTTGCCATTATCTAGATATAATTATTTAAATGAAACAATTATTGTTTTATCTTTTTTTTTATCTAGAAAATTTTTTCGTCATCTAAGTGCAACATTGATAATAATCTCGTGATAAAATAAATTTGTTTAAATATCAATGTTTTTTTTCATAACAAAAATTCTCTAATAATTCTTGATTATTTGTAATTACGTTAAAAACATCCATGAAAATTTGATCTCTTTAATATATAATTTTATTTTACTATTGTCATTGTATCTAAAAGAGCGAAAGCAGTTTCGTTAAAAAATTAGAATTTTCAACGACGTTTCTTCACGTATCGATAAAAGTTCGCGTGTGGATATAATACGCTGACACGTGCGCGTTACGTGAATATCAACTCGCGTAACGGAATCTGGTGAGTTTATGTAAAAATCTAGACTCGACGCCGACTCGGCGTTTTGCGTTGTACACCTTGTACAATTGAGCCGGACTTTGCGTTCTTGTGCGACGAATAGCGAGGCTAGCCTTGTGTGGAACGCGCGTCGCATGCGATTTGCGAAATGCAAATCTGCGCGGCGCATAGAACTGACAGTCTGCCTACGCATTGCACTTTTGCAGGGATACCGGTCTGAGGTCCGGGACGAGGAACCCAACCGACGAAAAATTCTTGAACCGGTTCGTCGGCTGTTTCATTTTACTCCTCGGATGCTCTAAGATGGAGAAGAGAAAGAGAAAAAGAGAGAGAGAGAGAGAGAGAAATTAGCTAAGAAACGTCTGTTCTTCGTCCTGCAAATCGAGACGATCTCGAGGAAGTTCGTCGGCGAGGGAGGATGTTATGGATCCTCCTACGCAGAGCACACGGAAACGACATAATGGAAGGAAATGTTGTAGCAGCATGATAAACGAGCTGTGGAGGAGAACACTGGCTTGACGTTTGTCGGACATTTTCTGAAAAACTAAAAATAACGTCCTATATTTACGGAATATTGTGTGAAAAGTAGACGAATGCAACGAATTTCAACGGCGATCGAGCGATTATTATAAAGAATTTAATAAAATCTTTTGCGATTAAAATACAAAGCAGAACCTTTTATCGAATTAATTAGAAAAACTATTAAATCCGATGATATGTTAACAATATGTAATATAATATACTGTATATAAATAAAATAAATATAAGTAAATATTTTAATTTAAACGAGAAAATTAATAACTAAAAAGATCTAATAAATAAAAACCTAAACAAACAAAAATATAATAAATAATTTACAAATTAATAATCTAAACGAGGAACATTATAATGTTTCTTATTTAGATGACCAATTTACGTCTCTTATGAAGTAAGTTTACACTTTCCTCGTCTAATATGGTTATTATTCGTTAAGTTTATCAGCCGTTCTACATTTTTTTTTTTTTTAGAATTCTTATGTATTCTCTATATTTTCCGTCAGGATTTAGTCGAAATGACATACAAAATTTGTTGGATTTTTTTTCGGCAGCATTCTTTCACGTCCGCCCCGCTCCCGCCTCCCCATCAGGATAACAGCTGTCCGGTGAAAATAACACAAGGAAACGCAAGCATTACAACGTGTACAGGATGCGCGTATCCTTTTCCAGATCTCGCTTGTGAAAAAGTCTTCTTTGACCTGACCGTGGCGACCTGCTGCGATTCGTACAGTGCACGGCAGAGACTATTATTCCTCGTTCACACAAATACTCGTCCGACTAATTCTGAACAGGATATACAAAGCGCAAACGAGAGAAAGAGAAAGAGAGAGAGAGAGAGAGAGAGAGAGAGAGATAAAAGTAAACAGAGAGAACAGGATGCGGTTAATAAAACGGGACATGAAAATAAAAAGATATAGTTCATTTTCTCTGTAGTTGAAATATCTGATCTTTTATCCTCATATATGTGGAACCTTTGTAGCTAATATTAATGTTGAAATTAATTTAAAGAAGACGTTATGCATATGACGATAATATATATAAAATGCGGGTAATTATAAGTAGGATAAGAGATAAAAGTATGTACGAGGGGATAAACTGGTTACTTTATTTCCGGTTGACATCTGACATTCTCGAGAGACTCGATTAGAGACCGATTGTGTAAAAACTGTTTTGCGATAATATTCGCGGGGAAAATACTTGTGAGTGGTTAATTGCGCGGGTGCTAGGCATTCAATGGACTTTAACACCGCATTCTTTAAATCGAAATGGTGAAAGGCGAGAATTTATCGAATATGCATGCGAAATCATTTTCTTTTTGTCATCGAAATGGGAACGAGTGATTGGCCTGTGGCAAAATATTAACTAAATCTAATTAATGCAAATTACATCGAGCAAATGCGATATAAAACTTCGTCACAACAAAGTATATACATAGAGATAACGCGAATGTTGTAACATTCTTGGAAGTAAATTGTATGGTTTTGTAATAATTTTTTGTGCTAAAAAGGTCTTGTTTTGCTCCGCTTTTGCGCAAAGTCGTTTTTTTTTTCCACTCAGAAAAATTTATTACTACTTGATAATACCGAAAATTTTGTACTTCTTCCCATTAGAGCAAGGCTGTTTCTCTTTTTTTTTTTAATTATTACAAAATAACCGCACAGTTTCTCTCGTTCGAGAAATTGAAACCGATCAGGATCGCTATTTTTGAAAAGTATCGCTTACGTAAAACCAAATACGTATGTACGTTATAGATACATATACTACAGTATTTCCTTAGTTTTATGTATACTTTTCCAAAATTAGGATCGTAATAGAAGTCCATTTCTATACTGATGTTGAGTAATATTTCTAGCAATAAATTTTTTTGGCGCAATATTGGTTATACATGATTATTCCCAATATTGATTTGCGAATTTCGAGATACTCTGTATATGTATATTGTTGTGAGAAATCTAGACCAAGGGATTTAGAGAGCTCGATGACTGCAACATTTCACAGAATGACTGAATGATGCAGCAGCACGCAATCTGCACCTCAGTGACACCGTGATTTCCAATTTGAAAAATAAACTTACCGAAGTGTGTGTGACGTATTCCTTTGTGGTATCAAACATACCGGCCATGATGCGCCTACACGCACGATAAGGTTTACACGGAGGTGTAGGCGCCAATTCGCGTGTCATACATCGTGATACATTCATGGTTTACATGGAATAAATGAATAAGCGCACGTATCAATGTTATATACAATACGTGATGCGATTACGTCAGCGTAGGGCCATAAAAAATAAGACGTCGATTTGTGATGCGTGATCCACGAGGAAAAATATATTATGGAGTCTCCTTTTTTAAAAATATATTTATAGCAAAATTATGTATATTTTTAATATTTCTGAAATGTGCTTATAATCACAATTTTGATAATTCGGAAGTATTTTTTAATTTAGGAAATACTTCTAATATTAAAAAAAATATAGATTTTATTACATTTTTTTTTATAACTCAAAATAAAACTTTTTATGAATTATACGTTTTAAATAATACTTTTTTGGTGTAATTATTAATATTCTATTTTTTCTTATTTGACTTGAAAAAAATCCTTTCGTGCTGATAGCTCTTGTATTATACTTGACAAATTTCCAGTTCCACTAATGGTTAATTACCATTGATTCTTCGTTCAACGACGAAAGAGAAATATCAACTAATAAGACACTTCTCGAACGTTCCTGAAAAATACAGATGCGTCTGTTTCTTTTTCTCTTTGCTCCTCTTTCCTCTCATCACATTTCCGTGATGAGATTCGTCAATCATTGAACGAAATTAACAATAAATTGAAGCGAGAGATCGATTAGAACTCGGAGTGTCCAAAGTAACCGCGAAAATAATTAAATATTCATAGGAATTAATTTGAATTTTTCTTCCGCATCGATAATTTTTTTTGTCACGTTGCTGTTTTCTGTCTGACACAGGTTCTTCTGACATACTGTGCAGATCATTTGCATATGGCAAAGTGAGAAGCTACTCTCATTTACGCCTAAGCTTGCGTCATTTTCTACACGTGTGTCCGCGTGTGACGGAGCAACGAGACCTGCTAATGCAACGCAACTGTACACGCGCATTGTATTAGCGGAAACGCAACTCGGGCTCTGGTGCAATAGCGCAATCGCGTCCTTCAGGAAGTATAACTACATATCGCGACAGTCGCGCATTCATGTACTCCACCGAATATATATAGCCCGTGGCACTTAGAAAAACGTAAGGCCGTAAACGTAATCAGTTAGCGAATTGACCAATCACAGTTGAGAACGTAAGCGGCCGCCGCTTACGTTCTCAACTGTGATTGGTCAATTCGCTTACTGATTACGTTTATCTATGTGCCATGGGCTTAAATTGACGATTTTTTCTAAAAAAAAAAAAAAAAAAAAAAAAAAAAAAAAAAAAAGGATGTTTATCGATATAAATTAACATCTATAATTGCGATTTTAGAAAAATCAAGATTTTTTGAAATTGTTTTTATGCATTGACGTAAAACGCTTAAATTATATATATTAGGTGATAAACAACGAAGTGCAAAAACGGACAACCGTACTTCCATGAATTCCTCGATCTTTCTACTTACGGTGCGAATCGCGGATATAATTCGTGTTTAGAAGATTGATTCACACGAATTGGCTAATTATATTATAATAATTCATGATTTCATTAAATGTTGAGGATTAATCACCGGCTAATGTAGCAAGGGGAATAAGAGTTCTGCCCGTGGAAAGATTAGTTTTTATCTAATCGATGATCGATTTGACGGAAACATTACGATAGTATTAAATAGATATAACAATAGTATTAGATATAAAAAATATATAAGATATTATTAAAATTATGATGCAACATAGAAATATAAGTGCCTAATTTCTGAGGTGCTTCCTCCATACTGATTATTCAATCATAATTTTCAACTTAATACAATAAAAAAGAATAAGTAATATAAAATAAAATCTGCAACGAGAGAGTTGATAAAATCTTTTAAATCAATTCAATTTTTATTCCTTACTATCTTTGAAGGTTCCAGCAAATATTTCTCGTCGCAGTTAATTCTTGATTGAACGCCGACAGGTATGAAGAACTTGACATCGTTCGAGGTTTTCCTCGGCTGCAGTGCGTATGTAATCTCATAAATCTTCGTCGCAACGCTTATCCTTGCCTGGATGACCCAGTTGTAACGTTTAAATCTCTCTCGAAGCCGAACGAACGTAATATGTTCGAGGATTTATCGAGAACAACCGAAGGCTAACGATCGGATCTCATTGATATGATTCGCCGCGGACCGACCGACATTCTGTTAGCGCGATCGAAAAATCAATATCGCAGAAACATTTTTTTTACTACGAAAACAATGTAACTTATCTTCTACTCGTCATCAAGGAGGGACGTGATAAATGAAAACGTGATGTGAAATCGCTTTAATTTTATAGTCTATCTGTAACAGTTTCATCAAACATTCTTATCTCGATAATCAGGGGTGGACAAAATTCTCAAAAAATTGCATTTAATTACAAAATACGAAATACTCAAAAAATGTATTTAAATACATAGTTTTTTAAATACAAAATACTTTTCCAATTTTATTTAAACTTATTTAATGCAGGGATGTAAAAAATACATTAAAATTTTTAAAACATATATAAAGAAAAAATATATTCGTATATACCACATTTAAAACAAATTTATAAATTTATATATAAAATACATAATACATTTTTCTTATTTTATTTAAACACTTTAAAACGAAACAAAATATTTTTTTATGTTATTTAACATTTTATATATATTTTTATTTTTCTCTTAAGAAAAATCTTTGATTTTGTTTGCATTTGCAAAATAAAATTAAAAACTTAGAGTCTTATAAACTTAGAAACACACTATATATAATATTATAACTCATAACTATAAATGTATAATTAGATGTTATTTATCTTATTGTTAGTGTCATTGCCTTTTAAAAACAATAATATTTCAAAAGATGTATCTGAGAGAGAACTACGCGCTGAAGAGCTATAATAAATGTGGCAAATGAAAATAATCTTTCTACTGGACCATATGAACATAAAGATATACTGTAGTCTGCAGCCGGCATAACAGTGATACGAGCTGCGACTTTTATATCTTCCGGTCATTCTAATCTTTTCGAGTCCGTGCACCCCAAGCCAATCAAAGCATAATTTAGATCACGTGGCGACTCTCTTCTTGGATACGTTCCGATATTCACTGCCAGTTCTGAAAATCTATAGCGCACGTAACGTATACTGTATAGTTTCAGCATTGGCAATGAATATCGGAACGCACCCATTATAGGCTCTCTAGCTTTTAATCCCGATTCCCGGGCACCACCGAGAATCTGATGTATTTAGTAGTTACAACAAAAAAATACAAAATACTCAAAAAAAGTATTTATATACAAAATATAAAATACAAAAATGTATTTAAATTCGTATTTAATTACATTGTATTTTAAATACTGCCCACCCCTGTCGATATAATGAGGATAAGTCTGTAAGCATATAAAGATAAAAGAAACGTGTGATTTGCGCAAATAAAGTCACATTACAATAATCTTTTAAGAATGTTTTCCAATTTTTGTATGTTCTTTATAAAATAATTTTGGATTATTTTTAATGAAATATATCTTTAATAAAAGATATTTCAAGAACTTTTTTTCAGGAGTTTTTAATTTTCGGGGAAAAAATTATTTTGTGTGTGTTGAAATATTTAAAAATTTAGTTAATATTTAAATAAAAATCTAACAATAATATTTGTTAGTCCACATCAAAATATTTGTATAGAAAATTTATGATGCTGCAAAAAGTGTTGATATTCTTCTAGCAGCTTGAGCGTTCACCGTAATTATTTTGATAATTTAACAAAACTTATTTTCAGATCTTATATCTGTTACAACTAAATTTTTTAGTACTTTAGCAAAACTATTCTTTCCTCGTGTGTTGTTATACAATGAATCTATATCCGATAATTCGTGAGTGCACTTGGTTATACTTTACTTGTAATTGAATTCGATTTCAATATTTTACAATATTTTTAAAGGCAACGAAATTTATATCGATTTTGTTTAACGTATCGTTTTCAGACGTAAAGATCTGTTTGTATGGTTTTACGAAAAAAAGGTCCGATAATCATAATTGAGAATAAATAACAACTTAGAAACCTTGAATCTCAAGTGCGACAGTATCAACTACGATGCCATTAGTGTACGACGCTTTTATCTGTACAGTGATGAAGAATTGCGTCGAATTACGGCGGAAAAGATAAGCGCTGAAACGTACTGAATTGTTTTCACACATTCTCCGATAAAAGTGAGAACGGTGAACAACAGCTGTGCGGATTGATGACTGACAATGAACAACGAAAATAGAGGAAGCGGCTGAGCAAACGGATTTTGACGATGCCGCGATGAATTTGATTTCTTAAACCTGCGTCCCGGAAATTGCGTCATCCGCTCTATACGATCCGCTTTCAGTACGCTGCAATGTTCGCACAAACAAATTTCAGAGAAATGTCTAAATGGTTCTAAGAAAGTCGTAAACTAATGTCAGCTCGAGTTCTATTGTTTTACAATTAAGTGTAAGATATTAAGAAGTGTCTCTTCTCTCATTGGCTATGATCATCCATCTTTGGTTTATTAATTTAAATTAAAGTGTGTCTGTTATAAGTCAACATTTGGCTCTTGGCCCTTCTTTTATTTTGTATGTTTTATACATAAAAGGTTTTTTGTTGAAAGTGTAAAAACAATATATATTATTTCAACCCGATTCAAAATCGAATTGTAGCAAAATATTTAATGTTTTTAAAAAAAATTTTTTCTAAATCTCTAAGCAATATTTTCTTGAATATAATAAATTAACATTTTTTTTTATTGCAAATAAATATTTACTATATGTAAACATATATTTGATTTAAGTATTACTTTCTTTTTTTATTCCAGAAAATATTACTTAAATTTAAGAAAATTTTATATTAATCACCATTGTAAAATTTTATTACGTAAAACGATAAACGCGCGCGCGCGCATTACCCTTGACGTTTTCGGTGAAACGTAAACAGGAAGATAGATAATTCACGCCGTTTCTTTGTGCAGTGCAATGTTCGAAAGAATAAGTAGCTCCGCAAAGACGCAGCGTTATTTTTACGCTGCTTTGTAATTCGATTTATTAATTAAGAATGACATCATTAATTCATTACTATTAACTTATACAGCGGGCGCCAAAAATGTTACGAGCGAGGGGTCATTCACTTAAAAAATAATGTACAATGATTGCTAATTATGGCAATACAACACTTTATTGCTGGCATTGTTATTGTAATGTTTGTATTGTTTTCATATTGCCAGTATATATATAATGCTGCTTATTCCTAATATATTTTTATTTTATTATCAGTCACAGTATTGCCAATATTAAATAAGTATTTCTAGTATATTCTCGAACAATACAAAGTCTAAACTTGTGACATGAGACGTATTTAAATCATCTTTTAGATGCAAAAAAACGTCTTATGACTCGATTTTAGACACTTTTGTTATCTGATTACTTCATTTTTCTTTTATTTCTTTATTATTGCTAGTGTTATTGTGCAGTATAATTTTAAAAACACGTTTTTGAAGGTATATATTTATTTTGTTTATTTAAACACTAAAAATTCCAATGATATAATAATTTATTAAAAATTGAAAATTAGTAAAAATTAATGAATTTAATTGAAGAAACAAAATAAATTTTTATTTTTTTTTATTTTACATAATATGAGATGTAATAGATATATGTATATTATATATGTAGTAATACAAAATATAGAATATATAGATAATATATAATGTAACGTACAAATGAAAATTGTATATTATAGGACAGAGTGATCAAAATCGGTCTATTTACAGTTTTTGTTCTCTTTAAAGCGTAAATAAAGTCTGATAATAAATCCAATGGTGCCGTTCGAAAGATTATTTAATTTCCTTTATTTTTGCTTTTGATGTGTATCTCTTATCTGTATCGAACTATAATAGAAAATGTAAAAATGCATTTACCTATTAATTATTCGATGTATTCAATACAATGCTTATTCATTCAGGTTGAATGTAGGTATAGTTTTTGAATTAATAAAGTATATTTATTGATAAAAATATATTCAAAATTTGACATCTTCAGTTTTAATACGTCTTTTTATCTGAACAACTTCATGTGTTTTTTGATAATAACAAGTATTTCTACTTCGATCGCAGGAGATTAAACAAACATATTTTCCTCGGCAAGTGTAAGGATGCAGGGTTAAGTTGTTTTTACGGTTAATTTCACGTTTCGATTCATGTGCGGCGAGTCGAAAGATGCACGTGCCAGCTCTCTCGAGGTAATATTTTTCGGAGTAAGACTTTAACCCTAGTTTTTCTCGAGGCTGTTTATATGGGACATGGTCGTTGTCGTCGAATCTTTCAGCGAGATCTCCCGGCGTGTTCGATCTGTTTGTCACACATTATACGACGTAGAGCACGAAAATCCGGAAAAAGCGGATTTATTATGAATGGGGGGCTCGGAAAAAAGCGACTGAATGAATGCGCCGGATGCACGCCGAATAGATTGCTTTACGGTCGACTTCCGGGATATATTTTGCTTTACCTGCTCCGAAGGAACAGACATTGCCCTGGCACGATTTTGATGCGAGAAAGGAAGGATCGTAGAGCAAAAAAGTCCTTGCAGCTGTCTCCTCCCCTATACCATTGACCGGTTCTCATCGTTCGGCCAGGCGCCACGCTTTACCCTTTCTCTTCTCACTAAAGGTGCACATTATTCCGACTTTGTCAAAGAATATGTTATCGACAATTTGTAATTAATTGGCATGGGCGGAGATTGTAATTTTTTGACACAAAGAATATCAACACCATGGATGGGAGGGGGTAGTAAATATTCAGTCTTTAATTCTCTCTCTTTCTCTCTCTCTATTCACATTTATTAAAATTCACAAATTTCAATTTTGTTTCTTAAATTTGACATGTGAAATTCCATATATTTCACAGATATTTGACTTATGTAGAATTTTTTAGATGCTTCATATAGAATAAGTCTTCGCTTATGATAATTGGAATATTTATTATCGTATAGGGCCCCAAATTATCTATTATTGTACACTGTTCTCAAATCGAGGATATGGAACATGGTTTTTTGTCATTTAATGCATTGTCAATTTCCTATTACAATATAATCCTTTAGAGATCGCCTGAGTTTGTATTCGCCGAAAAGGAAATCCGAATTGTGCATCTGTCCGTTTCCACGCTTTGGTTGTTTCGAAACGATTATAGTACATTCGGGAATTTGAGAATTTTGATAGGTGAGTCTCGGAGATTGATGATAGAATAGAAGCGTCACGAAAATCACGCATCAAGAAGATTTAGGCTCGTTTTACACTACTTTGTGAGACGAATCGTCTCAAAATTTTTGTCCAAGATAGAATTTTTACAACAGGATGCCTCTAGGCGTTTCCTTTCAAAAGGTCGAACACCATGTTAATTTCAGATGACTAATCGCGATCGCGTCATTTATGTGGCACGTGTGATGACACACACGTGAGTTCATTGTCCTGCACCGTGGGATGATTTACCGAAATGCTCTACGTTTCGAAAGAGCGCACAACGAGGCAACTAGTATTCATCTCGCGTATATGCGTAGCATTAGCAACACAAATTTATTTTATACATTCATCACAAAATTTCTTTATTACCATTCTAGTCACATATTTTTTACACGAATTTTGAACGTAACTTTATTCATTTTCTGTTATAAACATCTCTGTATATTTCGTATATTTATTATTACTTTTAAAAAAAGGCATACGAATAATCTCGTCGCATTCTTTTGTTTCTTTCGTTTTCAGCACAGTGACGATATAATAATTGATGATACTTAAATTTGCAACGATTAAGAGAGACATTGGAATTTTTCTAAGGAGTCTTTTCCAACTCACTTGCGCCTCCGACGAAAATGAGGCCGTATTAAATGCCAATGTCACTGATACAATTTGCGTACAGATGCATACAGGCAGGTCATTTGTTGCAATCGACGATAGGGAAGGCTTATATTATCCCGCGTTAAAGCGCCGTCCGGAATTACTCGACTAATTACCGTCGTACCGTAATCGAGCGTGCTAATTAGGCAAAACGTTATATCCTTCCCTTGGCATATAACTGTGATGATTACGATTGACGTTGATAGAACAGTTACGCAAGAGCTTGCAATTTCTTCGCGACTCAGGGAGTGTCGCGTGGAGCAACGAGGCCTCTACCGCGAGTTCTCACGGTATTGAAAACGCAAGGAGCTCCAATTGCTTTTTCGATTAAAAAAAAAACTTTTTTTTGTCGGAACTGCAAGAATGAGGCAATTAGATACAACGATCGGTACTCGATTACGAGCGTGTAAACATCGCGCGCATTTACTCTACCTTCACGATCTTGAGCCGGATTTAGTAATCAGTGCGCTATACCGCAAGAGGATTTGGCAATGAGAGTGCAACAAGAAATCAAAGGACCGCTCGTTGTGTCGCACCGGATGTTCATTGATCACTAAACCTTCGGTTGAATTGAATGTACTGTCATTATTAAAGATGTATTATATTATATTACATGTATTTTTAACTAAATAAAAGAATTACGAAAAAAATTACAGATTTTTTAAATATGTATATTGTATTAGAATCTTTTTAGATAAAAAAAATTAATCTATGGTGAAGAAAAGAGTGACAAAATATTCTCTGTAATTTATTTTACGTACTTTAACTAAAGATTTACGCATTTCCTCAATCTTGGCATATAAATCTCGATGCAAAAAGGATTTTAATTACCCACAGCTGTTTAACAATTGTCAAATTTGTGACTACTTCTATAGGATGTTTGTTTTTAAAGAAACTTCTCTCATCAAAGTTCTTTACTTTTGATAATGAATATTTATGAGTACTCGACTCGTATTCTATAAACTTTTAATATTTTTCGATATTTTGTATAACTTCAAGAATTTGATCAATATTTCTACAATCAACTGACAATGATGGTTTTTTCATTGCATTTTAATTACTAGTGACAGCCAGATTATTTACTGTGAAAATAATTTATGGATAATTTTTTACATTTCACTGTCTCTGGCGATCGAAGGTTACGATTATTTGGGTCGCGGACACTAACAATTAACTTGTTCGGTCCTTCCGCTCTTGGTAGGTTCCCTTGACCTTTTTTACACGACCACGATTCTCTCTCTCTCTCTCTCTCTCTCTCTCTCTCTCTCTGTCTCTGTTTTTTCTACTTTTTTACGGCTCATTAGTATCGTCATCATGTTGTCGCCATCATCGGTAAATACTATTGCTGTATTACATGCAACATTGTGTATTATTTCTTGTTATACATCGAAATGAGAAACTGACAATGAGTTGAGTAAGGTAAACGTCCCAATGCTTGAACGCGTCCTAGTGTATGAACGATGCAATAAATATTTATAATAGGTAAAAGTAGATATGTATAATAGGTTGCATAAAAAAATTTTATTTTACTATCTGAAAGATTTTTTTTAAACAAATCGAAGGAAAAAAAGTTTTCAAAAAGTATTAATAATTGGCTGAGTTATAAAAGAAACGAAAATTAAGATCGTTTGAAACGGGGCACTCTTTTCGCACGTTTATGCCATAACATCACATGCTGGTACTCACGCGGTCCGCGCTTTACCAACTGTGTATACGAGTGTAAACCGATACATTTAATCAGCCGAAATATAGAAAATACTGGTGGAAAATACGCTATTAATTGGTCGTATAAGTGTTTTGTATCCGCTGCACTAATACGTGTATAAAAATGCCAAATAAAGTATTTTTAATAGTGCCACGTGACATTAAACGTCGAAAAATGTGGATGAAAATGGCTAGACATGACGATGCACAGTAGGATAGAAATCCGAAAAAGTGGTCAAAAGTTAACTATTTTATGTCCATTAATGAAGACTCTCATCGTTATCTACACATACTAAAGTAGTTAGAAACATAAATTTATGTTGATATATTAATTACTGATTGAAATATGTGGTATGTAGCCTTTGCTTACAGTAACATCCTGTAACATTGATAATGACCTAATAGAGGTCGAAACGTCTCTTTTTTTTTTATTTTGTGTTTGTTTAATTAAACTATATTAATTAGATGACAAATTTTATTTACTAACAATTTTATATCATAACGACATTTTTGGCCCTTTTCTTTTCCATAGTATCACAATTGAATATTTACTAAATATAAATATATATATTTATTTATATACAATTATGTAAGAATCTTAATTTAATTGAGTTATATTTTTTTATTTCGTAAATATTTATTTATTAAGAATGTTAAGTTAATACTATTAAAGAATTTATACTTATTAAAATTTGATATATTTTTTCTTAGTGTATGTACATGTACACGCGTAATAACATTCCTGCTTTTTGTACGTTGCAGATTTTCGCAATAAATAAAAATAAAATGAGCAACAGCGATACTGTCGAGAAGAGTGACGAGAAAACGGATCCGGGCGCTATCAGACACGGGAACTTCATGAATTATTACCAATTCCATCCTGCGGAAGAGCGCGTGCGGCAACTTCCGCGTGGCGTGTGGCAGCGGCAACGGGTCGTCCATCCGGCCCGGAAATACGCGGGTCTAGACGTCGGCTGTAACGCCGGGGTAAGAGCGGCGGCACAACAGCTGTTAGGGGGACGTATAAGCCAGTCCGAAACGGGATGATTCGGCTTTCGTGATCCGAAACTACAAACGGGCGCGTCTAATTTTGGTCAAGTTATCCCCTTTCAGCTTTTCGTTCTCACAGCGGGCGTCCGCTTCCGGAATTTGTGTCTTTTGTCCTTGTTAGAAATTTCATTTACTCTTTCTCTCTCTCTCTTTTCCTCCTTTCTCTCTATTGAAGCTAATTTCCCGTTTTCTTCATTATACATATGGAATGCTTCATATACTCTGTTTCCTCTCAGTTGGAAACGGAACTCTTATTAAGAAAGTACGACGTGTACTTAATTTAATTATTCTATTTCTAAATGTAAATTAAAAGATGTAGTTTGGATGTATTTTATTTTTATGACTTCAACAATCTACTTAAGATTTTTTGGTGCGATGTTTAGATGTTAATAATCTTTGTGCGTATTTTTTAATTCATTTTAATTTTCATCTCAAGCTAGTTTTATAATTTAAGATTAAATGTTTAAAATTTAATAAATATTTCATACAATACATGGATGCTTATTTGACGCCTATTTGGGCGCTCATGGAAATAATCGAGGCATAAAATGGGTCTTTTTCTTTTCTTGAATATAATCGAAATGGTCATAAAATAAAAAGTGTTGTGTGAGATGTAACAATAACAACGAGTAATACATTCGATAAAAATAATTTTGGATTCAATTCTACACTATAAAAGAACATATATGTATTTATTATAAATTTCAATTTTTATCTATGTATATGTGTATGCCACTCAATCGTCTAGAGCTTTTCAAACATGAACATATAGATCACTAATGGAAAACATATGCTTCAGCAAGGCCCTATAGCGCCTCTGACGGATGCAAAAAAACTAATTAAAACTTAAAAATTAATATTTAATATTAATATTGCGAGAATCGCTAAACAGTATAGAACTTCTGTATTTATTTCGATCCTATCTATACCTTCCTGTGCGAGATTGGAGAAGTCTCTGTATAATAAATATACACTCGATCTGTATACTTATTATACATTTATAACTTTTCGCTTAACCGTACGACGTATTTTGCAGGATCTCACATACATTCTACGTGATTTCCTCGACGAGGTTATGTCGCAAGATCGGCCTGAGCTCTCTTTAATCGGCGTGGATCTTGACCCGATCCTGATCGAGAAAGCGCGCGAGCGTAATCCGCACCCAGATTGCGTGACTTTCGAGTGTCTGGACTTTTTGTCTGAGGATTGCGGCGAGATACTGAGGAGATATTTGACGCAGCTCAATAAAACGCGATTCGATGTGGTATTCTGCTTCTCGATCACTATGTGGATTCATCTGAATCACGGCGACGACGGTCTAGAGAAATTTCTGCGAAAGGTCTGCGAGCTGGCGGAAATAATCGTCGTTGAGCCGCAGCCTTGGAGATGCTACAAAAACGCTTCGAGACGACTGCGAAGAGCGAAATTGGAGGACTTTCCGCTGCTAAAGGAACTGAAATACACCAGAAATCCGATGAAACACATAGAAGATATTTTGAGGAGACTATGCGATTTTCAAAGAGTCACTGTCACTGCGGGCAACGAATGGGGGCGTATGCTTTTAATTTATGAAAGAAAACAGAAATCGTAAAAGATCAGCAATAATATTCATTCATCATAATGTATATATATAATACTATGTATATTATATATGTATTTTGTATTGACGTAGCAATAATAAATTTCCTCATTCTAGTACAGATAATGTGATAGGCGATTTGTAATAAATAAAGCTCTTTAAATTACAAACTCATGAGGTGTTTACGTGCGTCATCTTTTAGCTGATTATTTTCTTCTTAAGTTCTCTGCTTTGTTTATTATTGAACATTTAAATTCTTATAATTCGAATTCTTATAAAACAAACTAGACACACAAATTTTGATTGACGATACGTTTTGTGCGTTATTATTCTTATATCGTATTTCTTTCATATTATGTTTATTTTTAAGAATTTATATTTTTATAATTTAAATCTTTAGATTTTTATAATAACTCTACGTCAATCAGAGGAGTATGAATTTTTCACCCTTCGTTTGAAGTCTTCAAACTTTTCAGTGTAAATTTTATTCTGAATGCAAACAGTATGAAAATTCTTAGTTAGTATACGTGAAAGATTTTGTTTATGAACAACGCATTTTTAACAGTTTTACCTTATTATTTATTCGATTATTGAGAATATACAGGATCTTTCAAATTGATTTGCGGAACGTAGAACGGCAAAATCTGTCATCGATTAAATTGTCTTTGCTCTAATTCAGCATAACCATTTATAATTGTAAGGCTGGAATCAGACTTTGCATTGAAGATTGAGATTGAAGACTGAAAATTGAATTTTGACCAATGAGGATAAAGGAATTCTAGCTTCTATTATTTTGATTCTAATTTTAATCATTTAATGTTTAATGCGTAGTCTGATTCCAGCTTAACGCGACGCGAAGTTACGATTGCGCGAAACCATTTTGAAATTCACCAGCGATCACGACGAGTACGCGATAGTAAAATATACATAACGCAACGCATTCAAAGAAGAGAAATGTCCTTCATAATCTACGCGTGTGGAATATGTTTTTGGAACATTCTAAATGATAGAGAATCGCGAGGAATGTGAAACAGCTCGAGCACAAAGTCTTCAGTTTGTAGTGCATTGTCGTGTTCACGCGGGACAATGAAATTCGAACGATCAAAATCGCGAGAATCGCAATCTCGGAACTATCGATAATCGCGACCGTGACGCCACGTGGTATTTGGCGAGGAACTATGGTAATAGCAGAGAGAAACCTAAGGCCGGTATTCATAGTCAAGAAGTAATGTCTTAAGTCAGTCTTAAGATGTCACGAACCAATCAAAGGCTGCATTCGCGTGTTAAGCCTGGGCCCCGATTCTCTAATCCATCGTAAGAGAAACGTATACGAAAAATTAGGAAAATACTACAGTACACGTTACGTATACTATAGCATTTTCCTAATTTTTCGTATACGTTTCTCTTACGATGGATTAGAGAATCGGGGCCCTGGCCGTATCGCGGACGCTCGCCTGTGGGAGCCGTTAAACAAAGAAGAAGAAAGAAAAGAAAAATCTTCAAGTCTGATTCCGGCCTAACCCCCGTACATTAGCGGCATCAACATCCATTTTCCAGCTGCGGGAATTACGTGTACCACGTTCATTTTTGTGATACGTCGATATAATTGTATCATTGAAAGTGAACGTGGTCCACAAATTATGCATATGGATATAAAAAAAAAGTTTTTTTTGACGTCTTTGATAAATAAATTTATACAGAACGTCGAAAAAAAAAATTTGTGAACCACGTTTATTTTCAATGATACGATTTTATCGACGTGTTACAAAAATGAACGTAGTACATAGTTCCGGCAGCTGGAAAAAGGATGTTGGTGCCGCTAATGTACGGGGATTAGAAGCATATATACATATAAGGAGCTGCGTAGAATGCATTATGCATATAACATATATGGCATTATGGTAGATGAAAGGAACAGTGAATAGAGAACAAAGGATAAAGGCCATGGCACATAAAAAACTTAAGGCAGTAAAACGTAAGCAGTAAGGAAATCAACATGTTGTGCGTGGTCTACAATGGCAGTAGCAGTATAGTGGATGAGACTGTAGAAGTAAGAAATTGACCAATCAAAATCGAATGTGAGCAGAATAATCGACCGTGATTGGTCAATTTCTTACTCTTCAGTCTCATCCACTACTACTACTGCCATTGTAGACCACGCATTTGATTGGCTACTGCTTACGTTATGGCTTACAGACTCTAAATAAATAAATAAAACGAAGTAATTACAGACTCTTTAAAGATTAAACAAACATCAAAATAAAAAATAAAATTAAATATAAAAGGTTATACAGAGTCATACGCTGTTAACGGAGCGCGGAAATTACAGAAAATCTTCCCAGGTAGCAAGGTATCGTCTATTTGACGTCATTAATTAGTCATTTTTATGACGAATTTGATGTTTAAAATGACGTATGAACATCGTAAAAATGACGTTATTTCTCATTGATACGTTTTTTAATTGTACTTCTGAAGAAGACTCAATCCAGGAGTCGAAACATGTAAAGTTTTGAAGATTTGAAGATTTTCGATTATATTTTATTGTAAACGTCTATTCCGGTTACATATATTTTATGTCTTCGAATTTATTGTTTCTCTTTTATTAATTTTTGACTCTACTCTATTAAATTTTAATGTTATGACTCTTAATTTGTCTTTTTAATTTATTACTTTCTCATTGAGTTAAATTAAAGTTATGTATCACACAACATATATATATCTTGAGTAAATAAGTAAAATCATAATATTATTTGTATAATTTATCAAGAAATTATTATATATAAAACAATGGGTGCCTTCCAACAAGTGACACAGCACAACACAGTGATCATCTCATCCTTGTTTAACATAGGCGAACAACAAGGACATACTGATACACTGTGTCACACCGTGTCATATGTGTGTCGCTTGTTGGAAGACACCCATTATAAACAATCATTTTCTTTGTATGTATCACGTTATCATGTACCGGTTTATTTATATACGTATCTAATCAGGAGACGCGGTAGCGTCTCCCCATCAAGTATACATATGAGAAAAAAATTTTATATGAGGAAAAAATAAAAAAAAATCATATGAGGAAAAAATCAATATGAGAAAAGTTGTCGAAAAAGACGCTACAGAGTATTCTTTACAGGAAGGAGAACGCTTTTATAATAAAAAATTATCATTTTGTTTAAACAAATTGGTATTTAAAAAAAATGAATATATTGGAGATATACTATAGGTATAGATTTTTACAATTAAAATGAGATAATAATCACATCCGTAAGTGCACTGGATGCAGAGATATGAATAAATGCATGCATTTTTCTGCCCGATTTATGTAATTCAGAAACGTCGTCGTCGTCGTCGTCTTGGTCGTCTTAACTTCGCTAGACTGCAAAATCTTATCCCCTTTTACTACACCTTTTATCTACACTTCCTACACCTTTTGTATATCCTTTCTACATCTCTTCTGCACTTTTTTCCTACACATTTTCTACACTTTTTTAACACTTTTTCTACACCTTTTCTGCACTTTTTTTTTTACACATTTTCTACAACTTTTTACAACTTTTTTTGTACATCTTTTCTGCACTTTTTTTATATTTTTTCTACAACTTTTTACATTTTTTCTACATCTTTACTGCACTTTTAGACACCTTTTCTGTACTTTTTCTAATTGCATAAATTGAATAAGAGCGCAATAAATGAGTTAATAGAAATTAGTCGATATGCAAATAACTTATATTCTATGTGAAAAATCATTACTTTTATCAATATGAATACAAAGTGTATTGTAATTAATAAGAACTTAACAAAAATTTGTAAAATCACTGAAAAAGACATCAAAAATATAGAAAAAAATCATGAAGTGTACTTTACAATATCTTTACATAAAATCATTTAATAATGTTCTCATTATAATAAAAAGAATAAAAAAATAATATTACGAAAAAAATATAAAACAAAAATGCAATGTTTTCACGCAAATATATCAATTAAGCAAAAACGAAATTATACATTGATTTATTAATTAAACAATAATGATTTATTCGCCACTAATATGTATTTGTTTATTACTTAATATTTAATAAATGGAGATTAGACGATACGAAATTATAAACTAGTATTTTAATTAAGTTAAGGTTTTGAAATAACGATTTATTTGACAACAATATTTATTTGTTTATAATTTAATTTTTATCAGAAGAAAATATGGCTGAAACAAAATTATATACATATTGGCATTTGTTAACTACATTATCATTTCCTAACTTAATTAACAAATATCAGTTTATAATTTCGTTCTGTCCGATTTCCATTTGTTACATACTAAGTTATAAACAAATGGGTATTGGTGACAAATTAACTGTTATGTCGTCATAATTTTCTAGCTTAATTAACAAATACCAGCATATAACATCGTTTTCATCTGTCTCTTTTCATTAAATATTAAATAGATATTGTTGACGAATAAGTCGATATATCATTAACATTTCCTAGTTTATTTAACAAATACTAATGCATAATTTTGTTTTCGTACAATCTTTTTCTATTAAATATTAAATTATAAACAAATGGATATTGGTGGCGAATAAATTGTTGTATCATTTTAACTTCCTAGCTTAATTAACAAATACCTGCGTATAATTTCGTTTCTATCTGATCCCTTTTCATTAAATATTAAGTTATAAACAAATAGATATCGTCGATAAATAAATCTAGATATCATTAACATTTTCTAGCTTATTTAACAAATATTAGTGTATAATTTTTAGAAAAATGGAAAAAGAGCAATATCGGTCGGTGCCACGGTCAAATTGGTCGAATTGGGCTACGAGCTGCTGCCCCATCCACCGTACGGATTTAAGTCATTCAATATTCTAGAACCTTGGTTCTATCGCAATATTCTGCAGTATACACTATATATTCGAAAACAATAATTCAACAAAGATAAGATGTTAATAATTGCTTACTGAACATAAAAAGTTGTTATTTATAATGTTTCTAAAATATATATCTAAATATTAAACTTGTCCATAATTTACATCACATCTATTTTATTTGTGAATATATTTTCATGTCTCACAATTTACATCACTATGTTATACGTATATGTATATTATATCTGTATACATATGTCTGTTATTTTAATTTATAATACAAATACTATGTTGAAATAATGTTTTCACTGCATACTGTTTACAATTAATGCGACCCGGGCACGCCAAGTTTTTTCTTCACTATAATACAGTTGACAATTATAGTCACTTTCGGTCTGTCTTATGTGACTGGCGTAATGAAGAATACACTTGGTCAATTATATTTATCTCATATCTGTTTTGGATCAAGAAATTCAATACCTTTCTTATGCACTTGGCGTATGCTTTTTTCTTTTTTTTAAAAAAGGTTTTTTTAAGAGATAGAATATAACCGAAATAATCCGTTGTGTTGATGCTTCTAGTACCTTCTATACCGTTATTGGAAAGGAAAGATACAAAGGTAGGGCTCCCTACAAGGGGGGCTGCGTAAGTACAAAGAGCGACTACCTGAAGCGGCCCTACCTGCTGTGCGCTCGAGTCTGTAGCCCGATAAACGCTCGGTTCTATGCTCATAAAATCTAAACGAATGCGAATTTTGCTTTGAAATTTTGGCAGCGTATTCTTGGATTGTAGAGCTAACGATATATGCAGTAACAAAAAATCGATTTTTTGAACCTCCTAATGTGGTTTCCCCCCTTAAAATGAGAAAACGAAATGTAATAGATAGCCTAATAAGAGGCGCAGAAAAATTGAAAAGTATTTTTACGATAACAAATAGAAAATCATAGAGACAATCGAAAATGAGTAATATCTCCAGCAACATACTTGACGCGCCCGTTTTGTTCAGTAATATATCCATATATACATCTCTCACTTTCTCTTCAGATTATATATATATATATATAAATTTCAGATTATATATATACAAAATCTATTTTGTATACATATATATATATATATATATAATCTGAAGTTTATTACATTCCCTTTTGAAAACCTCTTTTGTATATTCAATTTTATGATGTTTTTAGAATTATAGGCAAAAAAGGGCTATATGTCTAACGAACTTATTTTATGACTCATCTTTAACGGACTCTTGCATGAGTCATCGTCACCTTCTCCAGTTTTTCCCTACCCCGTTTACGTACATTTTTGGTATTTTAAAATCTTACGTTATTGGTTGGAGCTCTGATAGAAGACTCCACCTCTTTAGTCAATAAAAAGATCCTTCCAGCTCAGTTCGATTTAGTCTAATTTCGGAAGCCGTACTCTCGCCATCAACCTTAGATCGCTAGTCTGTAAGTTTACTTGTAACACCGTTGAATAAAGGTTGGTCAAAAGACAGTCGTTGAATTATTACAGTCTTTTCTCGTTATTACAAGTTGCGGCGTTCTGCGCTCTTAACAACGCACGCACGCACGTACATATATATATATATATATATTTAGAATTTTAAATTTTATCGAAAAATAAATGCAAAGTTATTATATATATGTAAATTTACATATAAATTTTGCATTACTTTTTTGATAAAATTTTAAATTCTAAATTTTTTACAGCTGACTTGAATGAATATTTTGTTGCTAACATGAGTGAATTGAATAAAGAAGAGGAAGCAGAAGCAGCAGTAATAGTAGAAAAAGTAAAAGAAGAAAACATGTTATCGGATAATTTAGAAACAAAGAAACCGCCTCCTAATTGGTTCATTGTGCAGGAAGTAATAAATCGACAAATAGGTAGTAATCCATTATTCCAAAGAAGATTTTGTAGTTCTTTACATGCAGTAAATCGACTGGAGTTTAAGTACAAACTCCATGACGTTGGGGTAAATTATTTATTTTGATACATGTTGACTTATTATATACAATGTTTTATAGATTACCTTTGGATCATTACTATAGATTTTTTAAATCATGTATAGCTATACGAATTAAAATTTCGTTATTATTTACAGAATGTGAGTGCCTTAAGTTTCAATCAAAAAGGAAACTTATTAGCAAGAGCCGCTGTAAACAAAGTTATTTCTATTTGGGATTGGGCTGCAAGGAAAAAGGCTGCAAAGCGTTGTTGCCTTCCAAGTGGCAATGACTTCCTAATAAGCGAGGTATGTATAATATTTATATTATATAATATAGTATTGCTATTTGAATGTTTTGTAATAGTTATTCTGATTTAATTGTATTTTTTTATTAATCTTTTCAATTTAATAATATATGTGTTTAGGCCAAATGGCTCCCTTTAGACGTAGAAAATTTGATGGTCACTCGTAGTCTCCATGGTGATATACATTTATTAGATCTTGAATACAACTCATGGAAACCATTGTTGCACTATGAATCATCCTTTCTTGATTCGGTATCACGTAGACAACATTTTATGAGTGACAGGTCATTGGCTGTGCATCCTGAAATACCCTATGTTGTGTTTTCTGCTGGAAACGGCTCGATTTCATCCATAGATATCCGGGAGGATACATCAAAGTAAGACATTGTTATTAAAAAGTTCACGTGTAATAATGTTTCTTATATATTCTTTGTTTATAGCATGCAGAATGTCTACATATAATATTAATTTTTCTTGTACCAAAAATTGTTGTATTGGCTGTGTTCAGCAGACTCAACAGTTTTGCAACCGTTTTATAATTCGTCTCGCTGATTGGATTATACTTTTTGATCTAAAGAAATAGCCCTGTCTCAAAGTCATAAAATAATTATAAAACTGTTGAGTCTGCTGAACGTGACTATTATCTGGCGTTAAGTGTAACACGGGATCGTCATGTGTACTTATATGCGAATCAATCATATTGTGATTGAAAGATGACAGGACCATTATGACAGCTATAGCCCGGTTCAACCAAAGTAATATTGATTTATTTCGGTTCAACTTACTGTTAATCTTTTCCTAATTCTTATAATTGTTTCTGTTTTTGTAATTCCAAGAATTAGAAAAACAGGAACGATAAGTTAAACCAAAATATACTTATATTGTTTGCACCTGAGTTAATGGCTATTTTTAAAATGTAGATTAATTTTAATCTTGGTTCAACTTATACTTCGGACAAGAAAAAATGATAAGAATCTCATTGAATCGTACATTTGAAACTCAACAAACAGAAAATAGAATATGCTGGCATAAAAGATCCAGGTTCGATCATTATAACAAAAAAAGTTAAAACAAAATTAAATTTAATCTACGTTAATTAGTACAAATGAGCATAAGTCGATTAAATTCTACATAGACGCAATACTAAATTTTGACAATATTCAATACTAAAGACGTCGTTAATATAATAACATAACTAATACAAACACGAAGCCTACAACAGTCTAGCTTGGATCTCTAATTGCTTACATGTACCGCGGTACTATCAGGAATTAAAACAAATGAATAATTAACTAATATATGTAGTCCCCCCAAACTGCGCGTCGAACTATCGTTGGTCTTGAAACGCAATTCTAATAATCTGAAAATAATAAATCTGGAAATAATTCTTCTTATTGTGAAAAATATTACATCGGCCGGGAGTCGAACCCGGATACCTTGCTTTAAGCAAGTGTCCTAGCCAATTAGACTACCGAGGCCTTAGTAATATTCCTCGCAATAATTTATTTTAATTGGTGATAATACCGCAGTAGTTTATATGTAAACGATTCAAGATCCAAGCTCGACCGTTATAGGCTTCATGTTTGTATCAGTTATACTAATAAATTTTGAGTTTACATGATGAAAGTGTTTATTTTTGTTCTTTAATACACATGTTATATATATATATCCATTATAATATTATATATATTTATGTTCATATCCATAGACTGCTCGATATAAAGAGCCTTCGAAGTAGAATTTTAACAAGTATACATTGTAATCCTTCTAATAGTAATGAATTTTGTGTCAGCGGTAGTTTTCCCTGCGTAAGGGTGTATGATCAGCGAAATATTTCCAAACCACTTTATCAATTGTCGACCACCAAGTATCACAAGGTATGCATTAGTTTGATTCAAACCTATTGCTGATAAGTTTATGAATATTTAAAGAAATACTACAGTGTTTATGTTTTTTACATGAGTTTTAATTACATATGTAATTTAAATGTATTAGAAGGATAATGCAAGAATCGCCATGTATAATCACGATGGGACAGAGATTCTCACATTGTTTAATCCTTCCAAAATATTATTATTTGATAAATCAATGTGGTCATGTGAAGGAAATTGGAAACATACATTATTTGAACGCAATCAATTTAGATCTGTACCTGGTGTACCTGCTGAGGTAGCCGCGAGATATACTAGACGTAATTATATTATTATTATATTCCCGGTATTTTACTCTTTTTTTATTTTTAGAACTCTTTATTTTAAGTATATTTCAAAAGAGAAGTAGCATACAGTAACATTATTGAATGGTTTATTTGTTAATTAATTTTTATTCTGAGATTATTGTTTAAAGATTTTTTAATGTACATTTTTCATATTTTTTTCGTCTATATAACTGAAAAGCGACGCTTTAAATAATTATAATATGATTTATTAATAGTAGATATTAAGTTGTCTTAGTTATGTGTTGTGATTGCAGTTATACGTGGAATCAATTTTTTCGGACCTAAAAGTGAATTTATTATATCTGCATCCGATCGTGGTGATATATTCATTTATGACAAGAAGAAAAGAACTGCGGCACAGTGGTTGAGAGAAGATTACAAAACCGTTAAGTGTTTTCATTTTGTGCATTTGATAAACAAATTTTTCTCCTTCGTAGTATGTGTTGCACAAAATAACTTTTATTCATTTAATGTATAGATGGGATCTCATCACTGCTTAGGTCATCCCCATATTCCTATCCTTGCAACGGCAAGTGGGTCCAAAGTCCTGATATGGATGCCTTCGAGGAATGAAGATCGAAAAAAATTTTGGACTGTATGTAAAGAATTATCTATGCGTTTTTTTGCATTTCTTTTTCTCGCTTAATCATATAATTTATTAAATAAATAACATAATTCTTAAAACAACGTCTCTAAAATAAGCAATATAGTTGAATACAATATATTAGTGGTATCAATTGTTGTTCAGGGCCGGGATTCTCTAAACGTTTTATCGATGATTGTCGCTATCGTTAACTAGCGACAACCAACGGCATGACAATCCTAAAAGAAAGCGCGGCTCTCATTGGCTGTCGCTAGTTAACGATAGCAACAATCATCGATAAAACGTTTAGAGAATCCCGGCTCAGGAATCAGAGCGATTAGGAATTCTCAGAGAAAGCATTGCGATCGCTAAGCGAGTTATTATTGTCGTCAATCTCCGCGACCGTTTAGTCCTCGACAAAAATCCAAGCGTTCGCCGAAATCAGCTGTTCCGGCACAATTAGTCATTCCGTATCCGACCATTGGGAAGATAACAGTTTTTGCGACATATAGCTCGTCTGTCGTATTTACAGCTTTAGAAAAGAAAAAGCATTCGTTTAACGTTCGTGGATTTCGCTCCGCAATCACAAGTGCGGAAGTATATTGTGCGCTTAAGACGCATGTTACAGCGTCACAAGACTGTTAAATTTTGATTTGTGTAAAAATAAAATACTGTTGTCAGCTCATTGCGGCCGATAGACGCGTGCGAATATTGCCCTATCACATATCTCTATCTGCATAGATATATAAATAGAAACGGCGAGGAATACCATAGTATAACGGTACCGATTGTTGTTACCACCAGCGAGCGACGTTTTCCCGCCGGTACAATAATATCGGCATGTATAATAAATTTCTCGTTTTCCCTGTTATAGAAAAAAACACCAAAGGAGCGCACCCAGTTGAAGGGGATAAAACGTAAAAACCCAACGGAATAATCACATTGGACTAAGGACAATAAACACTCATACTTTCTTTTTTTTCTTCTATTTTTTTGTTTCACATTTTCTTCAAAGGCCTTTCCCTGCTCTTCCCTTACCAGTACTGTGTTGGCAGCGAGCCAACACCACGCAAGCAGTGAAGCATGCATATATCCAGGGAATGGAAAGTTATTTTTTAAAAGTAACTAGTTACAGTTACTCGTTACCGAGTAAAAAATGTAACTAGTTACAGTTACAGTTATCGCTTTTTAAAAGTAACTCGTTACAGTTACCGTTACTTGAAAAATAACTTTTCGTTACTTTTCCGTTACTTTTTTAAAATCAATTTAAAAATGTACTTTTGCATTTTTTTTTTATATGTAATACTGACAAATATATAGTTTTATAAAAGAAAAAAAAATCTGATTTGATATTAAACGTTCAAATAGAGAGAATAGAATTTTCTTTTGTTCAATCTTCACCTTTTATGAGCCGTTGTTCTTGATATATTATTATTGTTATATTACTACTTTAATAAAGTCGAATTGCGATTCCGGTGCGATAGCATCTTGCTAATTAACAGCTTATTGATATGATTAAATTCTTGGTTATTATATTAACTTTTACCGTGTTCTGGCTTCTCCGTGGATTCTCGAATATATTTTGCCGTCTCTTTGCTAGTAAGATGGACATTTCGGGCAATAGCATCGCGCCTATGCGAGAAGAATTAAATTCTCGTTTACTGCAAGACCTGCAAAATGAATATGAACAAGCTATTAAATCGGCAAAAGCGAGAGAGCAAGAATTAAATGCGCGCGCTGAAACTTTTAGAAATACCATGCGAACTAGTGTTTCGGACGATACCGAGACTAGTCTCGAGTATCGTGCCGAGACCGAGACGAGACCGAGACGAGACTTAAAGTCCGAATTCGAGACCGATACGAAACTTTTTATACCGAGAGTCTCGATGATACCGAGAATCTCGTCGAGACTCTCGAATTTTGTAATATGTCAGATACAATTTCTAACGCATAAGATATGTCAGGTCCTTTTTCAATATCTGATTAACTTGTGCTTAATCTGATGTTTCATCACAGATAAAGCCCATTGGATAAAACATCAAGTTACGCCTAATCACAAGTTAACCAGGTGATAAAATACCGGGCCTTAAACTATACGAGGATCGATTGGACACTATATTCGCATGTAGTAACGAAAGGGGAAAGAAGTTAGAAGTATAATAATACTTCCATATTGTTATCGGAATATTGTATGATGTAATATTGTATGAATTAAAAAAAATTTTTAGAAAATTCTTTAAAATTAGATTTAATAAAAAAAGAAATTACTTCTTAGAAACAATAATAACTCGTAATTGTTTTATTTGCATTTAATTTAAAAAAATTTTATTGAACTTTATGGTGCATCTTGGTATTTAAAAACTACGAGTAAACGCCAAGTTTTTTGTACTTTTACTTTTTTGAAATAAAGTATATGATATATATATGGCAAAAAAAAAAAAAATATATTTCTTTCACAATATTGGCGCAATCTACAAAGATTTCATTTCATTTTTTGTATACTGTAATAATATGTAACGGCTTTTTGTGAGGCCAACACGCACACTTGGCGCCTTTTTTCCTTTTTTTAAAAAGGTAATTTTGTTGAGTAAATAATATACATCGTTATTATTGACAGAAATTTGGTATAAAGTATTAGCAAATTGAAAAAATATTGCGTGTATACAATTACTAAATTTTATATTGATTATTTAATAATAAATAGTCTCAATAATTTTTTTCTAATAATTACATAATCACAGGATGCAACTTTAAATAAAATCATTTAAAAAATATGCTTTAAACCAGATATATTCATTTATTTTTCAAAAAATTTAAATTACTACTATTACTGGTACACAAACTAATAAGAAAGTTTAAAAATTTAATTAATTCATAAAATAGTGAATAATAATGAAGTTTAATCGCATAGATCATAGAAGAAATTGAAAAAACGCTTATTATGGTTATCGAGACCGAAAGTCTCGACTCGAGACCGAGACCGAGACGAGATTATCATTGTCGAGACCAGAACGATACCGAGACGAGATGAAAATTTCGAGACCATAATCGAGACCGAGACGAGATTTGAGCTAGTCTCGCCTCGTCTCGGCGAGACCGAATCACTAATGCGAACCGTCGCGGAAGTGTTAGCAGGTCTTCAAGGTCCGGATTTCGCGGCGTCCACTCACTTAGGGCCTACTCCGGTCGAAGGGCCACCACCTCTTAATCTCACGGGAATTTCTATTGGAATAGAAGCGATTTCGAGTCCTACACCGGACGCTACTTTCGCGACCGCTTATGCCGCCTACCCGAAATCGTACGTCCGCGATGCATTAGAAATGGTGCCAAAGTACGACGGCCACAACATTCCGGTTTGGCAATTTGCACGCGCCTGTAAAAGGGCGAAAGACTCGATACCGCAATTCGACGAAGCGTTGTTAGTTCGAATGCTAAGAAATAGGCTTTCACATCACGCGTATTTGACGGTAGAGGATAAAGTGCACTTTACTGTTAGTAAACTTTTAGATACTTTGAAACGGACATTCGGCCCGGGTAGGAGCTCAAATATTATCGCGGTCAACTAAGTATAGCGTTTAAAAAACATAACGAACATATATTTGCGTCTATATCGGTCGTATAAAGAATAATTGCGTACTGCAATAATTGAAGGAGATCAAGTAAACCTCGATCGCACACTGTCACAAACCGAAATTTCTTGTATTGATGCATACACGCTCGAAGCTTTTTATGAAGGCCTCCCTCGCGACTATCGTACTGAACTAAGGGCGGAGGGATACGTTAATTTTGCGAATGCATGCACGAAGGTTATAACAATACAGAAACGCCTTGAGAGGGAGGAGTCGCGTTATCGGAATAATAGACAGCCACGCGACGATTCCGCTCCTGGTGGTGCTCGGGGACCCGTGGGAAACTTGCCACGCGAAGCCCCTGGTAGCTTGTCTGCTGCTCCTGCAACCAATCAGCCGGCAGCACCGAATGCGTTCGACGGTGCTCGCAAGGTCTGCACATTCTGTAAAAATTATGGACACTTGTTCCACGAATGTCGAAAGAGACAATATAGATTAAATAATCCGAATATTAATAATAATAATAATGCTAGCAATAATTGCGTACCTACGACTCCACAAATGGGAAACTGCTTCGAGGCCTCGGCCAGTGGGACTGCGCGAGGTCAGGGGAGTGTACGTCCCGTGCTTCAACTAGAGTGTGTCCCCGAGGATTGTACGCTCTCCGGCTGCATACCTGCTACATACCTGTCGTCGAACTTCGATCAACCTCCTTCAGAGGACCTGTAGCATTTATGATAGATACTGGCGCCCAGCCTAATGTAATAAAAAGAAATTGTATTAATGAAAATTTAACTATAATATTAACACTAACGAGACTTTACAACTTACCGGTGTAACAGAAGACGTGGTTAATACCCTCGGTACCATCCAAATCTGCATGATGTCAGTTCCCGTAGTATTCCACGTTGTTTCAGACGGCTTCCCTATAATTCCACAAGGAATCTTAGGAATGCTCCACATTTTTTATCGAACAAAACACATGCATAAACTACGCTAAAAATAACATTACCTGGCGTGGTCGATCATTCCAATTCAAACAGAATGAATCTGTCAAAATTCCAGCGCATACGAACTCTGGATTTGTGATACGAATTGCAAATTCAGAGATTAAAACGGGATATCTCCCCTGATTTAGAATATACGATGGAGTTCTCGCGGGAGACTCCCTCGTTATCCGCAAAAACAATAAAGCATATATTAGAATAATAAACTCTCTCGATTTTGAAATTGAAGTATTGATACCTACCACACATTCAACTTATAGAAGTCGCTTAAATCACTAACAAACCTCCCTTGCACGCAAATTCAGAACCCTCAAATTCTAGAAAAATTTCGAACTCTCAAACTCAGAAATTCGCTAACGTTTCTCCTCATACCCAACCAAGTTTGACTGAAACGAAAGCAATAACCGAAAATTTACTCACTGCATGCAATGAAAATCAAAAGCTCTATTGTGCAAATAATGTTATTACAAATTCTTCGACTAAAATATCCAAATTTCCAAATAAACAAGATTCTATTAGTTACCGGACTCTATAATTAATCGCAATATTATAGTAACAATTAACAGCAAGTAATACAATTCTTATAAATTAATACAACTCAATTTACCTATATTTCGTGCAAAATTGTCAATTTCCAAGTGGAGCGTCAGTGTAAATTTGATCATTTTAACAATAAAGTCCGCAATGTAATGACATGAATCTTAGTTAATACGTAACCTTATGTGTATATGTACTTGACAATAAAAATAAAAACTAAGAATGAGGATTTGTGTTAGAGTCTTGGTGTGTGTTTGTTATGATATTAAAATAAATTTCTGTTAATTTTTCCGTGTCAACTTTACAAATTTAGACAATAATTATGATTTTTAATATTAATTATTTCAGAAATGGATCATTTAGAATATGATATATGTCTAAAATTGCAGTGTTATCCCAATCCATGTCATGTTTGCAATTTAATTGATGTTTGCTTACAACTGACTTATTGCTAGATTTCTTCAAATCATCTTTATGTTCTTTTAACCGAGTTTTAAGTCTTCTTTTCGTTTGTCCTACATACGTCTTATTACAATCTTTACAGTTAATTTTGGTAATTATGTACTTTAGGGGACCCAGCTCCGATGACCTTGACCTTGACATATGTTGTCAAGGTCATGATTCTGAGTAACTTTGCCTTAACAACTAGGCGGCGGTCTCTTATAGTTTCGGAGATATTTAGACCCAAAAGTCTAATTCAACAATCATAATTAAAAAAAAAACGTATTATTTCTGATATACACGTATGATATGAAGTACTATTCTACACCTTTCCCTGTTCGGAAATGTTGAACTTTTCAAGTGCAGTAACTTTCACGCCCCCCCTCTGCACAGGGGCACAGGACTTCTACGATTATACTATTGCTGTGATTGTACTGTTGGGGCAGACCTCTGCCGACGGTGTGGGTGCGGGGGGGGGGGGGGGGG